>NC_051164.1:54200487-54238175 GCF_013339745.2 Dermacentor silvarum | reverse complement strand
GGCCAGTTTCCCTTTCGCCCGGTTGCAAGATAAGCATTTGGTGCCGCAGCACAGCGTCGCCCCGCCTCCATCTCTCCCATACCCCCACGGCCTTTCGCGCGACGGAAATCGCATTTCCTTTCCGCTGTGCGTTCGCTCTCCGTGATAGCGCGCTTCCCCGCACGCTTTCACTCGCGCATACGGCGCGCGGTGACGATTTTAGCGCCCTTGGACATTATACGGAACCTCACGGCGACGACCACGACGGCGACGCCGAAGGCAGAAATCCGGTTGAAGTATCCATATAATTCCTATCGCAATAAAACCCAAAACAAAACCACTGCAGGGGAATATTATTAAAAATAATAAAAAGAAATATTTTGAAAAGAAGAGAGTATCAACAAAAAGCGCAAAGTAAATAGAAAAGAAAAAGGAGAAGGGCACTTGAACATTGAATGAAATTATAACACAGGGCAAAGCTCGGAAAAGAACGATGACAACGAGTGATGAAAGATATCAAGATCATAAAAGTAAGCATTATAAACACTGCATTCTGTCGACGGTTGAATGTTCGTGATGACAGGCAGGAACATGGGAAGGTCCATGTTCTCTGGTTATCTTGCGCGGAATACGAAGCATAATACAGCTGAGAAGTTCGAGACAAGTGAGTTTACCGTGAAGAAGTTTCAAGAGAAACAGAAGGTCAGCACGATTACGTCGGTAGCGAAGTAGGGGCAATGACAATCCAACAGCGCTAGTACACGGTCCATTGTCCAGGTTTGCAAAGCGGTGATTATATATGCTTAGAAAATTTTTCTGGACACGATCTGTAATGTCACCGTTGGATCTGAAAGAGCCATTCCAGAGGACCGACGAATATTCGAGTTGAGCAAGACAGATGGTTGTGTGCAACTTGTGGAACGGTGTAGGAGACTTGGATTCTGTTGATAGTCTACAGCCAGAACCAAAAGAGCGCATACCCCCCATTCCAACACGTTTAGTGTGAGCAGAAAAGTGCAGGTTGCATCAAAAAAGTACACCGAGATCATTTATCTCGCAAACCTTACACAACGGCACAGAATGTACAGAATAAGAAACAGAAATACTTGTGGTTTTGCGTGTGAAAGTCATGACTTTGGTCTTAGCAGCATTCAAAGTTATCATCCTTGCACCAATTTAGAAAAATAAAACAGGTCAAACTGCAGGGTGCGACAGTCATCAACAGTGTGAATTTTCTTAAAGATCTTGATGATTATGAGAATAATAATAATAATAATAATAATAATAATAATAATAATAATAATAATAATAATAAACGACATCGACATCCTGAAGGTCAGCAAGATTACGAGACATCGATGTTGACATAGTGACTTGATGATGACTGTGTCGTCGGTAGCGTGACTATTTCACTGCTGCGGCAGGAAAAAGTAACAACTATAAAGATCTTCCGCGGTGCGTCGTCATTGACGATGATGCTTAAGCGGCGGTGGCGGTGAAAGCAGCAGCGCGCACTTTGCTATTTATGGTTGCAAACTTCTAGAGAATGGTTTCTTTTCCTCTTTCGCCCGTTTTCGCGATTGGTAGGTGGTCCAACTCGACAGGCGGCCCGACTCGTCAAGGAAACCTTCGTTCGTTATTTGGTTAGTCATTTCTTACCGTCGTTCGTTCGCTCATTCGGTCGTTCGTTAGTTGGCTCACTCAATCGTTCGTTTAGTCAATGGCTTGTGCGTTCCTTCGTTCATTGTTTGGTATGCCAGTTCGCTCGTTCGGTCATTCGGTCGTTTGTGCTATTGGCTTACATTGGCAATCATCGTCGATGGTTTCTCCACAATTTTCTTTCCGGTCGCAGCATTTAAGTACTTATGCCACCGACGTCATAGTCATCATCACATAGCTGTCAAATCACCGGTGTCTCGTGATTTTGTGGTTGAAACCAAGAAAATGCAAGAGTGGGTTTGAAGAATAATATGCTGAAGACAAGGGTAATGTTCAGTAGCTAAGCAAGAGAGCGAGAATTCGTGATCGCCAGTCAGCCTCTAGAGTCTGTGCAGGAGTACGCTCGTCTAAGTCAATTACTCATAAGAGACCTGATCATGAGAAGGAAATTTACAGAAGAATAAACGTGGATCGGAGTGCATACGGCAGGCATTACCAAATCCTGACTGGGAACTTACCACAATAGTTGAAAAGAAAATTGTACAATCATTGCGTTCTACCGGTGCTTACATATGGGGCAGAAACTTGGAGGTTAACGCTCGACAACAAGTTAGTGACTGCATAGCGCGATGGGACGAAATATGTTAGGCGTCACGTTAAGAGACATGAAGAGAGCGGTGTGGATAAAAGAGCAAACGGGGATAGCCGATATTGTAATTCACATTAACAGAGAAAAATGGAGCTGGGCAGGCCATTCAATGGGTAGGGTTAGGGTTGATAAGCGGTGGACTTTAATAGTTAAAGAATTGGTGCGAAGAAAAGACAAGCGCAGTCGAGGATGGCAGAAAATTAGGTGGGGCGTTCAAATTAGTAAACTGCAACTCCCTATATAGCTTCCTGCTGCTCAATACGTGCCACGTAAAGTGCTTTGCTGAGCATGAAAGAAAGAAGCCCGCGAATACACGCAAAATTACCGCGCGACTGGCCGCTCGAGGTACCTTGTGTGTATTCGCGGGCTTCTTTCACGCTCAGCAAAACTTTTATGTAGCACGTATTGAGGACCAGAAAGCTATATAGGGAGTTTTCATGTTGCTCTACAATTTCCTCGTTCACATTTTCCATCTAATGATAATTGTTGAGAGGTTGAATAAATATTAAGACCAATTATGTAATAAGACGGAATCCAAGAAATAATAAACATAAATCAATTCCGAGATGTTGGAGATATAACATTTGTGGGGATAGACATAAATTGTATAGGATTACACGATGCACAGGATGTAAGTAAGCAGAATTGCATGCGTCACCCTTAGTTGCATGACATTTGATTGGCCTCAAAATCAGAACTGGTTTTGGCACGTAAAATACCAGAAAGAAATAGGCTTTGATTACACGTTTCGCTAAAGCTTCGCGGGACATAAACTTCAGCGTATGCTGACGATCTTCATCATTTTGCTTTCATGTGACATGCAATAGACATTTCGAACTGATAAATTGGACAAACTGGTACATTACTTCTTGTGCAACAGTGTAGCAGTGAAGGGAAAAAAATCTACTCCGGGCCATCTATTGAGAATGTGTACTTCATTACATTTCTTATCAAGAGAAAAAAATGGAGATGGGGAAGGTCAAGCAATGCGTAGGATGGATAACCGGTGGACCATTACAGTTACAGAATGGATACCCAGAGAATTCAACGCCTGGGTTTATGTACCTTCATTTGAATCTAATCAGTGCTATCTTATGTGCCGTGAGTTTAGTACAGTTACGTGACCGGACTTTTTGTTTACTTTAATGCACCTATGTGACTAAACTTTGTATGCTGTTTTTCTGAGTTGACTTTCAGTTTTAGTGTGGCAGTAGTGTACTTACGTGACTGGATTTTGTGTAATCGTGATTTAGAGTTGACTTTTATTCCCTTTTTAGTCTTTTAATTCTTTTTTTGCATATCTCTGTGCTTGCCATCGTTTGTTCCAACTATCATGCACTAAGATTTTAAAATATGCAAATGCCACGTAGCTGGACAGAACCAAGGCACTGTTGTCTGCCGTCTCTTTCAGATAGACAAACATGCAAAATTTGGAAATCGAACCCACGACCTCTCGGTCCGCGACGATAGATCGCCGAGCGTTTAACCCATTGCGCCACAAACGCATTTGCAGAGAGCTACACAGACGAGCTTTATATATCTAACACTCCTCCGTGTACCCGCGCTCTTGCTCGGGGCGGTGCCGCCGCCTACGAGCAGAAAAGAGAAGTACTGCATTATGACACTAACGCGCACCGACAGTGAACGCTTCGGTGGTCTCAGCACTACGACGCCTCGATGCCAGCATTCGAAGGGACGCTGGCATCAAGAAGCACTACCAACGCGTTCTCGCAGAAGCACTACTAGGTGGCGTTCACCGTACTCAGCACAGCGGAGCGTGGCCTCCGCAATTAGCTCTGAAAATGTTTCTGAAGTTGATCGCGGAGGCTGCAATTACGACGCGCTGTACGCGCTGATTTGACTCGGTGACGATTCAGTTACGTGCTTTGTCTTGCGCGTTGTATTAGTGTGTCAGTTACGTGCTTCGTCTTTCGCGTTGTGCTAGCGTGTGCAGCGTAGTGCAGCTTCCATATGCACGACGGTTGCTCATGGTCATCGACGTTGGTAGTCGTGATGGAGGAGACGTGCCACCAGGCGTCAGCGTGGGTGCATCAACGCCTAAGGGCGCTTTAGCCACAAAACACCAATAGACATTATATATCAATGTGCAATAAACATTACACTACTTCTGTGAAGACACGTTTCACTTTCGTGTTCTATACCGATTCCTATATAAGAGGGATCAACCACATTTTTTGGCATTCTGCCTAATTACATAGTCTCAGTTAATAAACTTTTCTATTCAATTAGACGAAAAGTGTCAATGCGAAAATTGTAGAGCAACATGAAAAATTCCCGATACAGCTTTCTGTTGGTCACACTTCAGTTAAACTTCAACTATTTCTTCCAAGGCGAGCTGACATCGAGTAATATAAATTCGTTAAAAATCAGTAAGAGATCATCCCCCAACCCCGTAAACCGGCAGTATTAGTTCACGTAGACAAGACCGGTGCCTCCGATGAGCAGCACTAGTCTGCGCGTCACGTTGATGCTTACCACACGTGCGCTGGCCCGTATAAAGCATATTTAACTTTCGTTTTCGTTTAATTTTTTTTTCTTTCTTTTTATTGCAATGAGTTGGCAAAAAACGGTGCCCCGCTGTACCTCAATACAAAACTCGACAAGGAGTTGGCTTCATCATTGCACTGACCTTAGGAAGAAATTATTCACGCCGTTACGGGCACTTCTGAAGTTGATCAATGTATACACCCCGTAGAGATTTCATCATAGTGTTTGTTTGACGTTCCGTAACGATCTGCGCTTAAAGGAACACTAAAGGCAAACACTAAAGTTTGGACGAATAAAGAATTCGGTAAAAACTGTCTTTTCTATAATTCGCCGTGACATGTTGATTATTAGTACAGAAAATGAAGCTTTTTTTTCTCAACTGTGGTACAGAAGTACCTCGATATTCGAAGTACTTCCTCACTCCTGGGACCGTTTTGATTCATTAAGGGTTATTAAAACTTGCCGAGTTCTGTCTTGGCCCATTTGATTGCAAAATAGTCCATAATTACCGACGAAAAAAATTATTTTGGCGCTACCGAGCCCATGCAACGCCTCTTAGATAGGAGGCCCATGCACACGTACTGCTCTGCGACGTCTTGCTGCTCATACCAAAATTTCTCTTGTCAAGCCTCGCGTGACGAAAACGCAGACGTAAAAATCACCGCGCCATACTCGAGAGCATCCCCATTAGATTCTATGCCAGTCGGGCAAGGCAGCGTGACGTCATGGATCGAAGTGCACAGGCCTTCAGCTATAGTCTCTTTTTTTTTTCTCTCTCTCTCTACCTAGGAGGCGTTGGGACATGCCGTCAGAAAGTGATGACGTCAAGGCATGTTGGCGCGTAAGCCACACCCGTCTTGCAGGTTCACGTCTTCCCGGCTTAGTTGGCTACTTCTCACGAATGTGTTTCTTTCTTTTTTGTATTGTAGAAATGTTATTTATAACGCAGTTAAAATTGTTTGTACGAGACATTTCGTTCTCTACACGCCTCTGGGCACGTATTCGGGCGCTTGTGTGGGCTTTGTTCGCTTCCACGCCATAATGAGTGTAAGAGAGAGAGAGAAATGGTGGAGATGAAAGGCAAGGACGTTAGTGTCAATAATACGCTTAACCCATAACCGCAACCGAAGGGTATTGAGGAATGCTTTTCCCAGCAAGCCAAACGCGAGGCACACCGACCGCGGTAGCCTAGTGACCTTGAAGTTAGGCTGCTGAATACGAGGTCGCGGATTCGATCCCCATGTGTCCCTCTGGCGGCGGAGTGCAACGAAACTCGCGTATCATTGCATTGCATGCAAGTTGAAGAAACACAGCTGGTCAAAATTAAGTCACTGCCGCCCGTTACGGCGTGTATCCTAATCGTATCGCGTTTTGGCGCGTAAGATCCCAGAGATTACTTCCATTTTTTTTATTTTTTTACTAAGCGTGCCGGTAGTAGCGTTTGCTTGAGAACATCCGATCCCTCAGTTTGCGAATGGCGCTTGGACAGCGAAGGGCATCAGTCCGCTATCTTGCCTACAGAAATGTAGGCGTGCTAGTCTTCTTTGGTGTGTGTGTGTGCGTGTGCGTGTGTTTCAGCGGTGCGTTAGAAGACAAATCGGTAACACCAGCGCAAGACGAAACGTGCTTTTAGAAAGACTGCGGAATCCAGCCGGTGTCTTTGTAAGGGCCTGTAGCACTGCTGGCCATCGGTGGAACCGGACGTCGACGGCGAGCACCATTCGGCTTTATTCTTTTTTGTCCTTGTTCTACAGTTTGCGGTGTCTTACCCTTTTTTTTTTTTTTGGAATGCAGCATAGCCTCGTGGCTCTTGGTTCGAACAACGGGGGGACTGACAGCCGGGTGAAGTTCCGCTTCCCAGCGGCCAACGTGAGAACAATCCTTGCTGTTTCTTTCGACGTGAAGTAATTGTGCTCAGTGAACTTTGTGTGTGGCAGCTATACCCCATGTGCCTTCCGCTGCTTTTAGCTGAAAGAAGCTTTCTTTTTGCTGCTCGGCGAAATGGCGTATCGACACTTATACAAAAGCGATGGAGTGGCCTCTTGAATGCAGCACGTCGCTGAATTTGGTTTCCGTGCGTTGAAAACATAACCTGTTCGTTCCTCATTTCTGAACACAATTCAAAACTTGCCGAAAAGGCATTCAGTGACTACTGCAGGCAGCTTCACGTTTGCCTACGTTCAGCCATGTTTTTGCTGTTTTCTGTCGTTGCCTGTAATTTTGTGCTTCATTGCTCTGTTTTTCTTTTTCACTGTGATGACACACTATTTACCGTCACCTTTTCCAGAATGATTAATTTGTTGGGAGCAGGGGATAAGTTTGTGTGCTTCGCTTGCTTTTGCCTGTTCTTCATTTACGGTCCATCTCTTGCCAGAAGACACCAAGGCCCGTACCTTTGCATTTTAGTCAGCATTACTGTATATGAGACTATGTAGGTATCAATAACTATCATCGAGTCGAGAAGTGGTTTGGTAACATCTGGGGCGATCACTTTGGGAGGCGATCACACCGGGTCTGTGCGAGTATACGGCCGAAAGCGTTTCTGGCTCTGTGCAAAGCTCGCTATCTGACAGTGCACACAGCTGAAGGTAAAGGTTTAGTGTCCTCATCTCTTTCACCATGCTTCTCACATATGTGTGATGTCTTTTCTATTTGGTTTTTCGTCAGTGCTGAGAATGAACGGCAGAAGATCGACATGTTCTCGTCGTGGGCGCATCTGTCAGGCAAAAGCGATACTGGCCTTTTGTGCGGCATCACCAGCTCCACCATGGGAGGCAGCACGGTGGTGGCCTACTATAAGAGCCAGGCCAGCAAGGTGAGCGCATCGCAGACGTGACATGTCGCGTCGTAATCTTTCCATTGTCTTTCGCTCTGCCAAGGTAATTGCCTATAAAACGATATCACGCGCACTAAACTGTACGAAATAAGGGTAGTCGCTTCATTGGTCGCATAACCTGCTGTACACATTCGCTTACTAAATTTACAAGCACGTTGTCACGCGCGCACACGCATGCACGAACACATCTCACTGGATGGCCGCGGACGCTCACTGTTGTACCTTCTAATTATTATTGCGATAGCAATTATATGGACACTCCAAAGCCGATTTCTGCCGTCGGCGTCGCCTTCGCCGTCGCCGTGAGGTTCCGCATGACGTCAATGGAGATGAAATCGTCGCCTCGCGCCGAACGCTGTATGTGCGAGTGAAAGGGCGCCAGGGACGCGCACTTTCACGGGGAGTGAACGCACGGCGGAGAACAAACGCGCGTGCTGCGCCGTGCTCCCTTAAGGGCTGCAGAAGTAGGCATCTCTTTCCTCCTTTACAATCACGATATATATAGAGCAAACGCGCCTTCTTCCGACGCGCGAAAGGCCATGAGTGGGGGAGGGGGGGGGGGGAAGGGAGGCGACGTTTAGCTGCGGCACCAAGTGCCTATTTATATCAGAGGCTCCGGCAACAGTCACCAACGCCGCGCGCATTTTATGCGACCGCGGGCAAAATGCCGGCGGCGTCGACAACAGTTCTGCGTGTTGCCGGTGCTGCTGCATGTCGAAGTTTATACAGCTGATGAAGCTACTATCATTACTCCGTATAGCTCTCTACAAATTTGCTATCGCAATTGATGGTTCGCCTTTCAGGTGAAACTGCGACAATTTTTGTAGTTAGCATTCCTTCTCAACTTCACTTAGTTTGCGGTATGTTTGCCTGCCTATTAGTTTGTTTATCCGAATTTAACCTGTTCCACGCCAGCTTGCGTGACGGGTAGTCCGTGGTCTAATGGTTAAAACATTGGGCTGCTGCGCTGAGTGAAGACTGTTCAGAACCAACCTTCGGACCAACTTGGGTGACTGGTTATGTGATGCTATGCGCCGCACCTCAATGAACTTGTTTCCGCCGTGCTCGGTAACTGTTCTCCTCATGAATGAACCTCTTTTACATCAACTTTGGTCACTGGCTATTTACCATTACCCGCCGTCGTGGCGTAGTTGCTTTGGCGTTTCGCTACTAAGCCCGAGGGCAGGCGTGGGGTCAAATCCCTGCCGCGGTGGTCGCATTTCAATGGAGCCGAAATGCCAAAACGCCCCTGTACCGTGCCTTGGGTGCCCATTCAAGAACTCTTGGTGGTCAAAATTATTCCGGAGTGCCCCACTACCGCGTGCCTCCAAATCGTATCGTGGTTTTGGCGCGTAAACGCCCAACATTTAATTTTTTTATGTGCCATTGGGTACATACTGCCCGTCAGGCAATATCATTGACGCGAACTTGGGTAACTTGGTATATATGTGCCACTGGGTAAGACTCATTTCGGTCAACCTATTTCACGCCAACTTGGGTCACTGGGCTGTTCTAGCGGCCCGGTGTCTCGCTGCCTGCTCTGCTGAATTGATGGCCAGGCCTTCTAGCACGATGGTGCCTGGCAGCCTTCCCTGCGGATCTGGTGGCCAGGTTTTAAGGTGAAAGCCTTGGATGGCTCATGGATCGAAACACCCGTTGTCTGGCGTTATGACACCTCGTTCGTGGGTTCGAGTGCCTTAGCTATACCTGAATCAAAAGTTCATTAAGACAATCGAGCGCACGACCTTTGGTGGGAGTCGAACCACCTTTGGTGGGAGGAAACAATAGGAAGTAACAACGCATTTGAATGATTCATGGTGCCACCATGCCACATGGTGCTACCATGGTGCCACCATAGTGCCACCAAGAAAGGTCGTGAGTACGAGTAACTTAATTAATTTTACCCTAATTAATATCGAGTTGTTTAAGGCACTCGAACCCATGACCTTACCTGGGAGTTGAACCCATTGACTTTGGTGTTACTTAAGGCAAAGTTAATTCGGATAGAGTTAAGGCACTCGAAACCACGACCTTTGGTGGGAAAAACAAGTAACAGGAAGTAACAATGCATTCGAACGAGAATGTCAAGTAATTTAATGAATCTCTGATGGCCAGCTGTTCTTGTGGCCTCCTTGGCTTCTGATTAGAAGATCGTACATGTATTAAGGAATAACAGGTGGCAAAATGTTTATTTCTCTACGAATTTCTATATCAAAAAGACAAGTTGGCAGAGCCGTTGGTTAACATGCAAAATCAGCGTATGTGTTAAATTCGTTCCTTTCGTGCTGCGATTGCGGCCACTTCTGTGTATTTAAAGATTGTTTTCGTGGCAATAATGGGCAATGCATCCTGAATAGATATCGCGGGTTGCTTTCGCGTTGGCTGGTATTTTGCAATTGACGGTGGATTTGGTTGCGGGAGAGAGTGATCATCTGCTTTTGTGAATCTCTTTAGCCTGTAATGTCCGAACTCCACTAACGCCGCTTTATTGAAGACACCATCAAGTGGCTCGATCGATGATTACTGCTTGTTTATGGAGGTCATCCCCGTGGCTTTCGGTTCAAACAACGCGAAGATGGACAGCCGGGCCAAGTTCCGGCTCCTAGCAGAGGAGGTGAGCACAATCCTTGCGAGTGTTTTGAATTACGCTGAATCAACTTTTGGTGTAGCAGCCACGCGAAGTGCCGTTCGCTTCCTTTTGCTGTAACCACGTCCTTTTTCGTGCTCGTGATGTGGGCGTACCTGCGGTTAGAAAAATGTACTACAGCTGCCTGTTCAGGGCAGCGTGTTCTTGAGATTGATTTCATGTAGTTTTCAAAACTCGATGATAGAGTATTCAATAAATACTGAAGGCAGATTTACATTTGCTGACGTTTTAGCATGGATTTGATCGTTTCTGTCGTGGCAGCATCACAGGATAATAACGCTCATCCAAAGCAGTTATTATTTACTTGAAGCATATTTTTTTTTAATTGCCGAAACGAACAATAAGCTCCACTTAGTTAAGCCACAGATTGGCCCGTGGCATCCTGTTACGAAAATACGAAGAACTAATGTCCTATTCTCTCGTTTGAGAATAGGACATACATATAGCACCCAGAATTTTCTATTAACTGGAAATGACCCGCCAACCTGTGGTAGATGTGGAGAGAGGCTTACCGTGCTACACGTGCTCGTGGAGTGCAGGGAAGCCGAAAGAGAGAGAAAAAGACACTTCCCTTTAGCGTACCAGTGCCGTCTCCCTCTCCACCCTGCTATGTTCCTTGGCGACGAACCTCTGTTTAGCACTAAAGCTGTTCTGGATTTTCTGAGCGATGTTGTACTGCATGTTATTTGTCCAATAGTTTCGTAGCGCGTCCTCTCTTCAGAGAGATGTCGCCGCGACGGTAGTTTTGCATAGCACGCGCCTCCAGGCCCTTACGTTTTCAAAGGGTCTGTCAAGGCAGTAGTGCTTTTTAAAAATATTTGTCTGTGATATATTTTCGCCTATCGTCATTATCTTGCAATTTGTTCTTTCGTGATCATAGTGCACCTCATTAGCCATTGCCATAATTTTATTACTTATACATTTTATGCATTTTACAGCGATTGTTTTTAGGCCCTTTTACAGCCACGACACATCTACCTTTCGCAATTCATTGCTCCATTGTCAACTCATGAACACTGGCCTGGCGCTCTTTGGCCATATCTGGCCCTTGCGCCATTAAACAACATACATCATCATCATATTTTTAAAATTAAATGTTACACAACTAATCGCGATGCTCACAATTGCTTGATTTCTACCTTTGCAATGAGTATATTCATGCAATGTTTGCACAGCCTTCACTTCGTATCATTTTCAGATTTGTGCTCCACACCATTCAGAACCTATACCGAAATGCAAACACCAAGTCAGGCGGATGCACAGTTTATGTCTGCGTAGCGAAATCACCAGGATGAATGCGATCTGTGATACTTGTCGAGACAAGAATGCTGATGACAGGTGTGTGTCATAGATAAGTAGGACACATTTCCAATCACACGTATTCGGGACACATTCGAGGGAGCTGTAATATTGAGAAAGCGGGGTTCGGCATCTTTGCGTAGTCGGAAACTGAGGGTTATGTATACACTGCTGTGGCGGTTACGTGCTCATATCCCTGGGTATCTCAGGAGCGATTGTGTCATTATGGGAAAGAACTTCTTCGGCCTAGGTCAACGCACATGGTTAAAATGAGCAAGAATCGCGTCTGCCTTGGTTATGCTGCATTATTAGTCAGACCAGTTTTTCGTATGACGGTCTGTTTCTATCCGCGCTTTTTTTTTAACTTATTTTGTGGGCGATCCATGAAAGTTTAGTTTGTGTGCAACACGTGCCTTCTCTTTTGTTGTTCACTTCGGTTGCAGCTTCGAGGAACTAATAATGCAGCTTCGTTTGCAGCTTCCGGAATAATAATAGGAATAACAACAGTATTAAATGGCAGCGACATCCTAAAGTTCAACAAGAATACGAGACATCGACGTTGACATAGTGACGTGATGATGACTGTGTCGTCAATGGCGTGACTATTTAACTGCTGCGGCAGGAAAAAGTAACGACTATAAACATGTGCAGCCATGCGTCGTCATTGACGATGATGCTTAAGCAGCGGCGACGGTGAAAGCAGCAGCGCGCACTTTGATGTTTATGGTTGCAAGCTTCGAGAGAATAGCTTCTTTTCCTCTTTCGCCCGTTTTTGTGCTTGGTAGGTGATCCGATTCGATAGAAGGCCCGAGTCGTCAAAGAAATCTTCGTTGGTTAGTTATTTCTTACTGCCGTTCGTTGGCTCATTCGGTAGTTCGTTAGTTGGCTCGCTCAATCGTTCGTTCAGTCAATGGTTTGTGCGTTCCTTCGTTCCATGTTTGGTTTTCCAGTTCCCTCGTTCGGTCATTCGGTCGTTTGTGCTATTGGCTTACATTCACAATAATCGTCGATGGTTTCTTCGCAATTTTCTTTCCTGCCTCAGCTCTTAGGCAGTCATGCCACCGACATCATAGTCATCATCACATAGCCGTCAAATCGTTGGCGTCTCGTGACCACGTTGTTGAAACCAAGAAAAGTGTAAGAGTGGGTTTGAAGATTAATATGTAGAAGACAAAGGTAATGTTCAGTAGCCTGGCAAGAGAGCAAGAATTCATGATCGCCAGTCAGCCTCTAGAGTCTGTAAAGGAGTACGCTCATCTAGGTCAATTACTCACAAGAGACTTGATCATGAGAAGAAAATTTACAGAAGAATAAACGTGGGTTGGAGTGCATACGGCAGGCATTACCATATCCTGACTGGGAGCTTACCACAGTCGTTGAAAAGAAAATTGGCAATCATTGCATTCTACCGGTGCTTACATATGGGGCAGAAACTTGGAAGTGAACAAAGAAGCTCGTATGACAACAGTGTATGAAAACATAAATGATAGGTCATGACTTGAATTTCGAGACATGCGTGTCATGTAGGTCATGAAAAGCCGCTAAAATGACAATGACCCAGGAAAAAATATAACACAAGAACCACTGAATGGGTTCGGAAGTGGGTAAAGAAGAACACTAAAAAATCGAGAGTCACATGAATGGCTCAGCAAAATAAGGACCACAAAATGTTTTACTATAGAAAGAGATTCGATTGAACTAAGTGAATGAAACACTAAAGGATGGTGGTAGTCATGGCCATGACTCAGCAAAAATGACAGACTCGGCGAAAAAAATTAACACTCAAAACCAATGTATAGTTTGGATGTACTAATTAAGAAAAGCTAAACATTGATGGTCGGAGTCAGAGAACTAAGGCTTTGTGGTCTCTTATCAGCTAAAGACTCCTCGGGACTCATGAATGCGTGTCATGGGTAATGACCGCCTAGCTTGATGCAATGGTCGTTTGTTTACTTGTATGTAAGGCGTATATATAGGATAGAAAACCGGTGGACCATTAGAGTTACAGAATGGGTACCTAGAGAAGGGAAACGCAGTCGAGGACGGCAGAAAACTAGGTGGGGTGATGAAGTTAGGAAATTTGCAGGCGCAACATGAAATGGCCTAGCGCAAGACAGGAGTAATTGGAGATCGCAGTTAGAGCCCGTCGTCCTGCAGTGGACATAAATAAAGGCTAAAAGGAAAATGAGATGTCCACCCAATCGTAGCAATTGCTACAATGAAAACTCATACGGGTTCCACGAAATAAAAGCCTCGCAGTTGAAGAAAAATTCGTCCTGGTCTGAGACTCGAACCCGGGACCACCGCCTTTCCGGAGTAGCCGCTCTACCATCTAAGCTAACCAGGCGGCTAGCAGATGGCAGGGCGAAGTCGAAGTTATCAACAACTCGATATACAGGGGGTCCCCACTATCATGACCCAAGATTTAAAAACATGCAAATGCTATGTAGCCGGAGAGAACCAAGGTAATACTGCTTGCTGTCGCTCCGAGGTAATCTGAATACGTTTTGAGTTCCGCCTAATTAAATAATTAGTCCTAAATAATTAACGAACTTCTCGAATATTATATTAGATTAAAAGCGTCAATGAAAAAAATGTAGAGCAGCATGACACACTCCGGATTCAGCTTTCTGTTGCTCAATACGTGCTACATAAAAGTGATTTTCCGAGCGTGAAAGAACCCCGCGAATACACGCAAAATTGCCGCACGACTTGAGGTACGTTGCGTGTATTTGCAATGTGCCTCACAAGCAGTCGTTTGTGTTTTGAGTACCAGAAAACTAGCTTGTATAACCTCTCTGCGCTGACCGTCAAAGACAACCAGTGCGTACATCTATTGCGTAAGATCAAAGTAAAATTCTATGTAAAACCTTAGCATGTTACTCTGCACATAAGTATCTCTGAAGTCCTCAGACGGGCTCTAATGAATTAGAACATTGTAGTTGATTTTCTTTGAATTAGTCATTCCGTATGTAACACTGGGTGAAAGACTATTATTGGCCAATTCTCCAGTATAGGCATGCGCCACTGTGACTTAAGAGGTACATAATCCTTAATGTATCTAGACATATGCCATTCTTTTGTAGACAAATATCACAAGTCGCATTTGTCCTTGTGACATCGCTGCGTAGACGTCTGACAGTGTGCGTCTGCCCGACTTAGTGTTTGAATTTCGCATAGCTTGTGAACGGTATTTTCTATAAACATGAACAATAATTTCGAGAGATTATAGATGTAACATTTGTGGTGGATAGACAAAAATATTGTATGAGATTACACGATGCACATGATGAAAGTAAACAGAATTGTACGCATCGCCGTTAGTTGTACAGGATTTGATTACACACCTCGCAGGATTTAAATTCCAACGTATGCTTAGGAAGCATATAATCTTGCTTTCGCGTGACATGCGTCAGATATTTTGAAGTGATAATTCGGGCCAACTGGCAAGTTGCTGGTTGTACAGCAGCATGACGATGCGGGAAACAAAACTCTACTCGGGACCATCCATTGAGATTTTGTACTTTATTGCTTTTCTTATGCCCAGTTGGCTATTTGTAAGTCAATTATGCATATGATGCATTGTGTTGGACAAAACCATCAGCTGATATGCAGCGCAGCATTTATTCTCTGCTATTCCCCTTGCTACCTTAGAAACCACGCTGTCCGTCTTAATTCTCGACTCGTTGCGGTTACCTTAAGTGAAATCGAGCGACAACAGTCGCGACAATGACCCAGCCTAACGTCTATCCGATGAATAAAACGTGATCGCAAATATGCCGTTCACTTTTTAGGATAACTAAGCACGATTTTTTTACATTTGAGTGGTTTACACGTATACAACAGATATGTTGATATCATGCAACACTGGGCTCTGTTATTATTCGAAATTTTATTACAGTCCCGTCACTTTAAAGCAGTTGGTGAAAAATGTTACGACTTGGCCTCGTTGGTAAAACAATACTGATATAAAAATATGCAACAATGGACGAATACAAGTGAAGCACTACAAACAAGCGTGATCTTCTGACAAATTATTTCAAGAATAGTAGAAATATAAACCTACGTCGTGGGTTCCAAGGTACCATTACTCCTGATGCACGACAAACACAAGTATATCGCCTTTCTTCTCGAGTATTTGTCGCTTTTGTTTGTAATTGACGAAATTGACTACGTTAGTGCATCTGGTTAGCCATCGCACCTCATAGCCATCCCCAAGGGAAAAAATATCACTGGTCATCAGCATCAGCATACAAATGTCATCTCCCGGCGATTTTCACAATCCTTGACTCGCGCCTGCGGATTAAATCATATGCCTGCGAACTTTTTTTTTATTACAACACTTATTATATGCCGTCCTCGACTGTGCTTCGCTTCTGTTGGCACCCATTCTGTAACTCTAATTTACCTCCCGTTATCTGCTCTGTGCATAACATGGACCGTCCAGCTCCATCTTTTCCTCTTAATGTCAACTAATATCGGTTACTCCTGTTTGCTCTGTAATCCACATCGCTGTCTTCCTGTCTCTGAACAGGAAGACTCCTTACATTTTTCTTCTCCTTACATTTTTACTCCTTACATTTTTCTTCTCTGCGTTATTTGTTAATCCCGAAGTGTCTGATCATATATTGGTGCCCATGGAATACCATGATTGTACACTTTTCAAGGATAGCAGTAAGCTGCCGGTCATGATTTCGTAATGCGCACCGTATGGGATCGAATCAGTTTTATTTTCCGGTAAACTTGCTAGCCATATCAGTGACCTTAGCTAGGCAATCAAACATTACCTAAATGTTATGCATATTATTCTTCAACCTTATTCGTATACTTTTTCGGCTCAGTCATACTATTGTATTTAAACTTATGGCAGCGCGGTGGCCGACTATTCTAGGCAGACGAGCATGGTGAGCGCATGGAAGACGCTACTTATTGTTTCTCAATATTTCCGTTGCCTTTCGCTCTGCAAATGGAACTGTGTAAAAACAATTTCACGCTAACTAGAGTATGCCAACGCTTCTGATAACTGTTAGCTATCAAGCGTGAACAAGACTGTATAATAGTGATAATTAGCGCAGCCACACTGCAAATTGGAACTTATTCAGTGAAGGATCGCATGAGGAACACGTTACAAATAGCAAACATGAAAGCATCTTCGTAGTTCTCAATATGCGCGCGGATTTCAGGCTGCTTTCCTACAAGCTTTCGGTTATCGGGGGTGATTCGTGTGCGCTGCTTCAATGGCTACATTTCTCACTCCAGCAGTGAAATATGTCGTCTCGACGTACTTCGCTTTCTTGCCATATAATCGCTGGTAAAAATTTGTTTGCAGCGGCCTGTATGCGTCCCTCATATTCCTGGAGTGGCTTTGGAATATTGTACCCCATAATTGCTGCAGCAAAAGAAAGCGCATTACGGTTTTCCATGAATCTTCTGATGGATGGTGACCCAAGCCTGTTCGTTGTAAAGCTGCTGCCAATTCTTGCCATTGTCAATTACAGTTTGTCCCACCTATCACGCATTAAGATTTAACAATATGGAAATTCCACGTAGCTAGACTGCACCAAAGTACTGTTGTTTGCCGTCGCTTCGAGATACTCAGATAATTTTTTTAATCCTGCCTAATTACATAATTAGTCCTAATTAATTAGTAAACTTCTCTATTAAAATTAGATGAAAAGTGTCAATGAGCAAATTGTAGAGCAACATGAAAAATTCCCGATACAACTTTCTGTTGCTCACAATTCAATTAAACATGAACAATTTCTTCCAAGGCCTGCTGACATGAAATAATATAAGTTCATTAAAAATAAATACAAGCAAAACTAAAGCAATCCTTCTTAATCCTAAACAGTCGCTAGTAGTTCTCACATAAAATCTTATGCTTGACCAAACACCTTTGGAGGTTGTTGACTCCTTCAAAGCACTCGGTGTATACTTCCACGGGCATATGACCTGGGACATGCATATTAAACACATTATCACCAAACGTTCGAGGACTGCCGGTATTTTGATTAGATTGTTTTTTTGCCACCCAATATTTAATTACTTATTTAGAACGCTTTATTGTTGCCCAATATAAACTAATTTAAACTATGGGGCAAATCTACATAATCCAATTTACATCAATTCTGTGCACTTCAGAAAAAAGGCCCTTAGACACATAACTGGCATGCCCTTCAATGCACATACAGGGCAACCTTTCAGGTGGTTTAATGTAATAACTTTCCGTTATCTTTATTCATATAATATTTCCATACAATGTAAACATAGCATGAGTACTCGGGAAAAAATCATAACATCGTTATCGCACTTGAAGATTAGGACCCCGATGTACAACACACGCATCAAAGAGTATTAGAAACTCCCGTTTTGCCGAACTGAAATATGGCGAACAAATGCGTCAACACAGCACACCTGTACTTCTATTTTTTTTTCACAATTCACAGATCTATATCAATTGTCAGCAAATACACACTGTGCTCGATCTTTGTGACGCATTCATTATACCATCTGTTATGTGTAGACGTGCTTGTCTGAACACTAATCTGCATTTCATTATATGTATTTTATATATGTATCCCTGCCATTCTTGTAATTCCTGTAATTTTTTTTACATTAGAGCAACTGTGAAATAATAGTTTGTGCTTGAAATTTTGATAGTGAAATGTATGCGGTTTTGTTTTTAACACATCTTGTGCTCACATGATGTTCGAAATGTAAGAAAGTGTATTTCTGGTTTCTCCTACTATAAACAGTACAGGAATTTCCCCTATTCAACATGGAAATGAACTCAATTCAATACGTGCTGCAAAAAATAATTTTCCAAGCTTGAAAAAAGCCCCTGAATAAACGCAAAGTGCCACGATCGGCCACTCGCACGGCAATTTTGCGTGTACTCGCGAGCTTCTTTCACGCTCGGAAAAACACTTTTATGGAACACGCATTCAGCAACAAAGTTGTATCGTTAGGTTTTAATGAGGATCTACAATTTTCTCAATGACACTTTATATGAAAATATCATATTTGAGAAGTTGATTAATTAGGATTATTCATATAATTAAGCGGAATGCAAAAAAATATTCTGAGTAACTGCAAGTGGCGGCAAACATTACCTTGGTTCTGCCCAGCTATGTGGCATTTTCGTATTTTTAAATCTTGGTGCATGACATTGGGGCCACCCTGTGTAATTGAAGCCGCACATTTTGAAACGAGAAGAGAACACTTGGACATCACTAAGCTGGTCCCCGATTCGTTTCCATTTAATGAATCGGAAAGTATTGAGCCCACAGACTCGACAGTGATAGCATTTATAAAGATTACAGCACAACGCACTGCCTACAAGGATAATATTATATGCAGTTCTGTGCACTATTATGTGTTCCGATTGATA
The DNA here is from genome assembly GCF_013339745.2 of Dermacentor silvarum. Lineage (NCBI taxonomy): Eukaryota > Metazoa > Arthropoda > Arachnida > Ixodida > Ixodidae > Dermacentor > Dermacentor silvarum. Next base: position 54,219,208 of record NC_051164.1, on the reverse strand, counting down.
CTTACAATTACTGCTGTTAGCATTCTTTGGAAACTTCACCCAGTGTGCGGTTTGTTTGTCTGTTAGTTTGCTAATCCGTATTTGAGCTTTCACGCCCATTTTGAATCATGGGTTAGTCCCATTTCTAATAAGTTTTCTGTCCTTGTTCTACAGTTTGCGATATCTTACTTTTTTTAAATGCAGTGGCTAACCTTTGCCAGTTGCAAATCTACTTGACGCAAGCGTACCAGCCCGGTGCATTCGACTCATCTTAGTTTAGGGACGTCCTGTGCTTGCAACAATTCGCAAATTCGTTCAATGTACTGCGTATGCGTACTCTGTTAAAGATTCAAACCTACTGAAATAAGCGTGGAGTGAAGCGATATGGAAGAATGACAGTGCGTTCGAAAAAAAGAATTACTCACTGTATTTGTCGACAAAAAATTATTCGCTGCTTTATTTCCGCATTTTTCGGCGTCGTCTGCCTCAAAATAATAATAATAACAATAATAATAATAATAATAATAATAATAATAATATTATTATTATTATTATTATTATTATTAATAATAATAAAATAGACCAAAACGGGGTTTCCTGACAGAATGATTAGGATAAGTGTTCATGCAATAACTACAGTGTAATAAAAAGCAATGCAAGTATATTCCATGTGTAGAATAGCTTGATCATTTAGGGAACGAGAGAAACAAAATTTCACTAATAAAGATTTACTTCAAAATACGCGGTGTAATTGAAGAGGTGAGCTCAGCTAGGAATCAAATTGCTATCATCCGCCAGAAATTCCGTGGCTCGCGCCAACTTCGAGAATCGGAATGTGCATGACATGCTGTGGTGGTACAGCGAATTTGTTCCCGCAACCACCGTAAATACACACTACAGAAAAGTTGCTGAGGCAGTAATGCACTTAGCCGCACATTTTAAAGTCAGCATTTCGCCGCACATTTTCAGGACATAATGCGTGTATATATATATATAGTTACGCCAAATCACTGGCTTGCTCCTCTTGCAATATTACGACTTCCCCTTAGTCATGTAAACAGCAATTATAAATTGAGTGAGTATTATTTTTCAATTAGCTTGTTAGTTAATGCTAGTTCGATTTCAGTTTCCGTAGAAACGCGTTGTATATGTATTTCATACCTTGCGCAGTAAATGTAAGAAATACTGTTCACCTCGCCCACACACAATTCAGTTTGCGTAATTTTTTGTTTTCATTTCAGTGAAAAGCACCTAGCTCTCTCCAACCGGCTGGAGTTATTCCCTAAAAACATAGTTACATATTATATACGCGCAGTGTCTTGCCGTCTTATTGACCCCTTAATGCCCAAACACGGTTACATATTGGGGAGAATAAATGCTACTTGTTCGCCTTTATTTCTCGCCAAGGAGTGTGCACTTGTACAAAAATAAAAAGCCCAATAAAACGTTTTAGTGAAGGGTTATTTAGTGTAGTGATGATCTCATTGGTAATTATTTTTCTCAACTATCCACGACTGTAACGTTGCTCTAGCGTAATAAAAATGCTGCTACAGGCGAATTAGGTTCATTTGAAGAAATTTATTTTTGAGTTGTGGAACTCTGCGTATAGCATAAAAGATACGTTAGGCATTACAAGAGTAAGGCTCCTCTTGCCGAGGTAATAATTACACAGTCAAGTCTCACGAACACCGACACGCACGAGCCCACAATTGAGCGGCACATTGGCAGGATTGATAAGATCTGGTAACCACGCGAATGAGAAGAAATTGTGGCTGCCACGCAAGCGAGGCCCGTGAGCGGCCTTTTTTAACTCTTTTGTCAACTAGAATCGCAAGAACGCTATAGGTTCGAGTGCGCTCTTCAGATAACGCCGACGGAAAGAATCTCGTGGCCAGGCGTAACCTCGTTGTGTTCGAGAAAGTTCGAGAGCCATATCCTAGCCGCTTCCGAAGCGTGACCATAGAGAAATTCAACAAGAGGGGACACTCGGCAAAAACTGGCAACAGGAAACACGTCACCATACGTCACGCTATACTTTTGACACCGAACGTTAGCTGCCGCGAGCATCGAAAAAAAAAGAAAGTGAACTTAAGTTAACAGGCATACATTTATTTTTTTTAATTCTTTGCCGCGAAAACTAAAACGTTTTGCGTATGAATGAACTTAAGCTTTGCGACTTATTTTCCTTGCCTTACCTAGCCACAGGTCAATGTCGCGCCAGATACATGCGTCATCCGCCAGACACTCCCCCGAAGCCAGCGAGGATGGCTGCGCGCGCGTTTGAGCGCTCGCGCGCGGCGACCCGTCTGTCTCATTCTTTTTTAAATGTAACCTGGTTTATTGGGCTCTCGGCGTATTCTTGCGTTCCTTCTGCACTGGGACAAGACACCACTGCACTATTGGACTACGGCAAGGTGAGAAATCTTGTTTCACAGTCTACGACGCAATTAGGCTTACGGCACGGGACCGAGACTTAAGACGCAGTTAGCGAAAAACAGCTCGGCCATCCTGGCGCAGTTAACTTGAGTAAATGAATCGTGCTGAGACATGTTTCCGACGCTTCCTAGGGGACTATTGTAACTTATTTCGGATTTTGAGCCACACTGGCCGCACAGCGCGCTGTGACGCAGTTAGCGATAAGCAGCTCGGCCGTGGTGATAAAGTTAGTTTGGCGTGTAATAAATCTTAGAGGGACAAGTCTGTGACGTTTTTTGTGGCTCCGCAACAACATATACCTTCTTTCGGTACTCGCGCCTGTTGAAAACGCGATGGGCGATTGCCAAGAGTGATAACATGGGGTGTGCTGCTGGCGCCGGCAGAACGCGCGAACGACGAACATATAAGAAACTTGTAATTCGAAAATTACGTCTTCTAAAGGACTGAACAAAGGCATTTCACCCACGCATTTGTCTTGAGTGCCTGTTGCGTCCGTCTCTGTGTATGTAGCGTACCGTCGCGTCGCCCGAGGCCAAGTTTTGGAAACGCGAAGTCGCTTGTGTATTTGTGCTGCCTAAGTGCAGGAAATAATGCCCGGAAATTGGGGAACGCTTGCAAATCGGATGTTTTCATATATGTTTGGGATGAGTCGGGTATTTTCTACGCCATGTATGTAAAAGCGAATTGCTTTTGTTTGTAATGCCGCCCATTCACCGCTTTCGCACGTTTCGCCTCGCAGTATTCCTATGTCTAAATACCAAAATGACTCTTGCTTGTAACATGCTGTTACGTGCTTGAAAATGTAACATGCTTGTAATTTACTTTTTTTTTTCAGCTGGTACCGTCCGGTGGAGCTTCATACAGGAACTACTGCCTTACCTGCTGGTGTCACAACGTTGGATGAACGCACAAAAAGCGCGGAACGAGCTTTATATAGAGCAAAATAAATATTTCCTCATTGCACAAAGGTCTTGCGTCTACTTTGTGAAATTGCACGTGGCACAGATTCGATGGGACTTTACGAGATCGTTCGCAATCATTTTTACTAAATAATAAACCGATGCTGCACCAAGAGCAAAAAAAAAAGGGGGGGGGGGAAGGGGGGGGCGGCAGCCAGCGTGCTAGCTTGCGTTCAAAATACGCGCGCGCAAAACCGAAACCGGAAGTGATGTAAGTGATCGACACCGACCGCTTGGCACGCTGCAGTCAATTCGGCCGCTGGGCCCTATGGGAGTGTCCCCTCTTGTTGAATTCCTTTCTCTATGGCGTGACGAGGGCACAGAAAATTGTGAGCGACTCGGTATTGTGGCGGAAGGAAAATTTGCTCCTTTCGGACGCCTATCGTCCCAGTGTGGACTATGAGTCATCAAAGGCGGCGTTGCGGAAACGTTGCAAAGAGCAACCAGTCGGCAAGTGCTTCCAAGGTGCGTCTTCACTGTTCGAGCATGCCTCTTAAAACGCGGAAGGAAAATGGCGTTTCGATTAATTTCCTCGAATAGGGGCTGAACTTTATTGCAGTTATCCAACCAACCTAACGCTTAGCAAGATTGGTTTAATTAGTGGGTGGTTCTGAATATGTATACAGACCCATTCATTGAAGTGTAGAGCGCGCAAGCAGCTAACCAGGAAAAACCGAACACACTGATCAAGCGCTGTCGCTGGGGAAGAGCAACCTGCCCAGTCTTACACGTCTGCCTTGTCGCACTTGAACCTTTGCTCACAATTTCAAAACCAGCAAGTGTCGCTAAGCGTCGTCCACGAACACAATGCAAAACTACCTGCTCACGCGCTGTGCACAGCAATGAGTTGGTCTGTCTTATACTTCAGGCGCAAAACTGAAAACAGGCGCCGGCAAGACGAAGAACATTGGTAGCGTTGTTAAAGTGCTATTTTACTGGCATATATATGAGCGTATGTCTTCTTTGATGACGTAATTATGCCGGCAGTCGGTAGAGACGAGCAAGCCACATATATTGGGTGTGCAGTATCTGACAGAAAACAAACGGTGGCAGGCAGCGCTTTCCGTGTTGTCTCGCTTCCAGCTGGGTTCCGCTTCCCGCGATATAGCAACATTCAGGACAACCTAAAAGGCGTTAACAATAGTACACAATTTAATTCACTCTTGCCGGCAAAAGTAGTGCGTTATTAGTGCCACATTAAAAGAGCTTCAGTCGCCGTAGTCCAACTCGATCGTCTTCTTTGGCTTCCCGGCTTATAGACTGTATACTTAGAAATGGACAAGACGCCTGGAAAGCTTTCCTTGAAAGCCGGTTTCTTGAATCCAGTCTGCTTTTGTTATCTTAAACAAGAAGGTTGGCTAATAGTAGGCTTTATTACTACAAGTGCATACTGAAAAATACAAATAAGGCCTGTAAGGTCTTTCGTTCTGCAAGTGATAAGCTAATACGCACGCTAAAGAATCACAAGCGGCGCAAGTTTCTTCACCTCTCTCTTTCTTTCTCCTATAATTTCTTTATCAATACTGCAAGTTGGTCGAGTTGCTAGGATAACATCGCGTCTCTGTCTTCATTCCTTTGGCGCTGTTTGATTTCGTCAATTTCTTTGTACTGGGACGCTGCCTTCGTCGCAATAGCAAATGATGTATATATAGCCTGCACCTGATGTCGCGGCTTGCTTTTGACCTTGGCTGCCATTTTGGGATATGTAGGTGCACGTGGTTGCGTGTAAGAGCGCTCAACTTCTGCCATCAGACCACAATTCATGTCGCCTTTTCGAAGGGACGACAAAGTGAATGAAAGAATTCTGACTGTTCGTGTATGCAGCACAGCCCCGTGGCTCTTGGTTCGAACAACATGGGGACTGACAGCCGGGCGAAGTTCCGCTTCCCAGCGGACAAGGTGAGAACAATCCTGGCTGTTGGTTTCGACGTGAAGTAATAACGCTCAGTGAACTTTTCGTGTAGCAGCTATGCGACATGTGCCTTCCGATGGTTTTAGCTGCAAAACTTTCTTTTTCGTGCTCGCGAAATGGCGTGTCGACCCTCATACAAATGCGCTAGAGCTGCCTGTTGAGTGCAGCACGCCGCTGAAGTTGATGTCGGTGCGTTGAAGATATAACCTGTTCGGTCCTTATTTCTGAACGCTATTCAAAACTTGCCGAAAAGGCATTCAAGGACTATTGAAGGCAGCTTCACGTTTGCCGATGTTTTGCCATGTATTTGCTGGTTTCTGTGGTGGCCTATAATTTTGTGCTTCATTGCACTGTTTTAACGCGAAAGCGTTAAGGGGTCCATGTCGCTGAAAATCCGGCGTCAGTGTCGTCGTCGGCGTTAAAGCATCAACGTCTGGCGGAAGTAATCACGCCGAACCACATCATTTCTGAACCAGCCTGACCGGGCGGGCCCTTCGGGTGGCGCAAGGCGTTAGTGAACAAAAATTGAATTTCTGAATGTAAAATCTGCCAGAAAAATCATAAAGTAGGACTTAACCACAAAGTACAGCCGTGTTAGCGTCGGATTGTAACTTGAATATACGAGAAAAAATCCTGATAAGCCGCCAGGGATCTTTGAATGCTATCGCGTTCCACTCTTAAAGGCGAAACTTAAGGGTCCTCAAATTCAGATGGTGTTTCGGTGTACTTTGGTTCTAGGCAACATTGAGGGCAATGTTGAAAACCTAGCATTGCTAAATTTTTGTCATCATGCCCTCTTCTATCGTCGTCATTCCAGTATTGTCATCCGATTGTTGTTCCTGCGTCATCATCGCACAGTTGCGTCATACCAATGTCATTTCTTCATCGTAATGCGTGGGATCCCTATGTTCGAGCACCGCAATTGAGGCTTACGTTCTGCGAGGCGTATCACGGTGAAAATGTGTCATACTGGGCAGTGCGCGCTTTGCGTTGCGAATGGTCGGTAAACAAAAGCAAACGCTGCTGTTTAGAACGTTCGCAAATGCTATTAAAAGCTTAGCTCAAAGCCATTCCTACAGCGCGTGGGTTCCACAATTTTTACCAACTGTAGTGCGCTTTTTCGCCTGTAGACGCACTGCATAGGTGTTCGGCAAATGGTGAGATAATGACGTTGACTTGAATGTGCCTAGCCTAACCGAGAGTTTAGCATTGAGTGGCACGTGATACGTTACTGTAATAAGTTAGGCGCACTGCATGTGTGCGTCTTATACTGCTGATTTACGCGCAGGGACTGCGTAACATCGCAGCGCCCAGGCCAGCCAAAACCCGTAGCGAAATTTCCCGCTTCGATCCGAATTCGGCCTTGCTAGCTGCTTGCTCTCGATTGTGACTGTAAAATATAAACAGTAAAATCAGCCATTCCTAAGTACCATATCACGCCGAGGACAAGGTGTGAGCGATGTTATGTCTTTAATATGAAAGCCAGCTGTTTGTTTTCTTTTTCGCTGTGATACACTATTTACCGTCACCTTTTCCATAATGATTAATTTGTTGGGCGCTGGGGCTATTTCGTGTGCTTCACTTGCTTTTGTCTACTTTTCATTTACTGTCCATCATTTACGGTCAATCAGCTCAATAATGTCTTGCCAGAAAACACCGAGGCCCATACCTTTGCGTTTTAGCCAGCGTTGCTGTGTATAGGACTATGTAGCTGTGAATGACCATCATCGAGGCGCGGACGGTTAGTGGTTCGGGAGCAACATATCAAGCGATCACTTCCTGGGCGATCAACCCGGATCTGTGCGAGTATACGGCCAAAAGCGTTTCTGGCTGTGGGCAAAGCTCGCTATCTCTCAGTGCACACAGCAGAAGGTAAAGTTTCGTGTCCTCATGTCTTTCACCGTGCTTCTCACATGCCATGTGCGATGTCCTTTCTATTTGGTTTTTCGTCGGTGCTGAGAACGAACGGCGCGAGATCGACATGTTCCTGTCGTGCATGCATCTGTCGTGTAAAGGCGATGCTGGTCCTTTCGTGCGTCATCCCTGGGTCCATCATGGGAAGCAGCATGGTGGCCTACGATACGAGCCAGGCCAGCAAGGTGAGCGCATCGGAGACGTGACATGTCGCATTGTAATCTTTCCAGTTGCCTTTCGCTCTGCCAAAGTAATTATCTATAAAACGATTTCACGCATCACGAAACTGTGCGAATTAAGGTTAGTCGCTTCATTGGTCACATAAACTGCTGAACACATTCGCTTACTAAATTTACAAGCTCGTTGTCACGCGCGCACATGCAAACACGAACACATATCGCTCGATGGCCGCGGACACTTCCTGTTGTACCTCCTAATTATTGTCGTTAGCATTCTTTCTGAACTTCACTGCGTTTGCGGTATGTTTGCCTGTCTATTGGTTCGTTTATTTATGCGAATCTAACCTGTTCCACGCCAGCCTGTGTGACGGGCAGTCCATGGTAAGTTTTTAAAACATCGGGCTGCTGAGCTGAGTGAAGAGGGTTCGAAACCAACCTTCGGACCAACTTGGGTCACAAAATGTTCATTGAGGAGCGGCGCATATCATCACATAACCATGGTTATGTGATGATATGCGCCGCTCCTCAATGAACATTTTTCACATCATTCTCGGTCAATGTTCTGCTCATGAGTGAACCTCTTTTACATCAACTTTGGTCACTGGCTGTGTGCCATTACCCGCCGTGGTTGCATAGTCGCTTTGGCGTTTCGCTACTAAGCCAGGGCAGGCGCGGGAACGAATCCCGGCCGCGATGGCCGCATTTCAATGGGGCGAAATGCCAAAAACGCCGGTGTACCGTGCCTTGAGTGCGCGTTCAAGAACTCTTCGTGATCAAAACTATTCCGGAGTGCCCCACTACCGTGTGCCACCTAATCCTATCGTGGTTTTGGCAACATTAAATTTTTTGTGTGCCATTGAGTACGTACTGCCCTTCAGTCATTATCATTGACACAAACTTTGTTAACTCGGTATTTGCCACTGGGTATCCGCCTCATTTCAGACAACATATTCCACGCCAACTTGGGTTACTGGGCTGTTTTAGCGGCCTGGTGTCTTGGGGCCAGCCCTGTGGAATTCGTGACCAGGCCTTCTAGCATGATGGTGCGTGGCAACTTTCCCTGCGGATCTGGTGGCCAGCTTTTAAGGAAAAAGCCTTGGATGGCTCGTGGCTCAAAACACCCGTTGTCTGGCGTTATGACACCTCGTTCGTGGGTTCGAGTGCCCTAATTATACCCGAATCAATAGTTAATTAAGCAATCGAACGGACGACCTTTGGTGGGAGTAGAACTACCTTTGGTCGGACGAAATAGGAAGTAACAACGCATTCGAAAGATTCCTGGTGCCACCATGCCACATGGTGCTACCATGGTGGTACCAAGAAAGTACCTGGGTTCGAGTGCCCCAATTAATTCTACCCTAATTATATCGAGTTGTTTAAGGCACTCGAACCCATGACCTTTTGCGGGAGTTGAACCCACTGACTTTGGTGTTACTTAAGGCAAAATTAATTAGGATAGAGTTAACGCACTCGAAACCACGACCTTTGGTGGGGAAAACAAGTAACAGGAAGTAACAACGCATTCGAGTGAGAATGTCAAGTAATTTAATGAATCTCTCGTGAGCGCGCAGGCTTTCGTCTCCATCCTCTTTAGCGTATGCTACAGCGACCGTCAACTTTTCTTGCAGCCTGGTGTCTCGATGACCCTCCCCCTCAGTACGTGCTGCGGATCGGACGTCCAGCTGATCTTGCGACCTGGTATCTCGATGCCGGCCATGACGACCTGGTGTCCAGCTGTTCTAGCTGCGTGTCATCTTTCTGCGCGCCCCGTAGGCCTGATGGCAAGCTGTTCTTGTGACCTCCTTAGCTCCTGATCAGAAGATCGCGCATGCGTTAAGGAATTGCAGGTGGGAAAATGTTTTCCTCTACCAACTTCTATATCGAAAAGACAAGCTGGCAGAGCTGTTGGTTAACATGCAAAATCAGCGTCTGTGTTAACCTCGTTTAAATATTGTTTTCGCGGCAATAATGGGCAATGTATCCTGAATAGATATCGCGGGTTGCTTTCGCGTTGGCTGTCATTTTGCCATTGACGGTGGATGTGGTTGCGGGAGAGATTGATCATCTGCTTTCGTGAATCTCTTTAGCCTATAACGTCGAAACTGCACTCACGCCGCTTTTTTGAAGACACCATGAAGTGGCTAGATCAGTGATTGCTGCTTGTTTAGAGAGTCATCCCCGTGGCTTTCGGTTCAAACAACGCGGAGATGGACAGCCGGGCCAAGTTCCGGCCTCCTAGCAGAGGAGGTGAGCACTATCCTTGCGAGTGTTTTGAATTACGCTGAATCAACTTTTGGTGTAGCAGCCACGCGAAGTGCCGTCCGCTTCCTTTTGCTGTAACCACGTCCTCTTTCGTGCTCGTGATGTGGGCGTATCTGTGGTTAGAAAAATGTACTACAGCTGCCTGTTCAGGGCAGCGTGTTCTTGAGATTGATGTCATGTAGTTTTCAAAACTGTGATGATAGAGTATTCAAGAAATACTGAAGGCAGATTTACATTTGCTGACGTTTTAGCATGGATTTGATCGTTTCTGTCGTGGCAGCATCACAGGAGAATAACGCTCATCCAAAGCACTTGTTATAATTTACTTGAAGCGTATTTTTAAAGATGAATGTTACACAACTAATCGCGATGCTCACAATTGCTTGATTTCATCCTTTGCAATGAGTATATTCATGCAATGTTTGTGCACTGCCTTCACTTCGTATCATTTTAAGATTTGTGCTCCACATCGTTCAGAAGCTATACCGAAATGGCAAACCCCAAGTCTGGCGGATGCACAGTATAAGTCTGCGTAGCGAAATCACCAGGATGAATGCGATATGTGATACTTGTCGAAGAAAGAATGCTGACGACAGGTGTATGTCATAGATGAGTAGGACACATTTCCAATAACACGTATCCGGGACATATTCGAGGGAGCTGTAATCTTGAGAAAGCGGGGTTCGGCATCTTTGCGTAGACGGAAAGTGAGGGTTATGTACATTCTGCTGTGGCGGTAGCGTGCTCATATCCCTGGGTATCTCAGGAGCGATTGTGTCATTATGGGAAAGAACTTCTTCGGTGTAGGTCAACGCACATGGTTAAAATTAGAAAGAATCGCGCCTGCCTTGGTTATGCTACATTATTAGTCAGACCAGTTTATCGTATGACGGTCTGTTTCTACCCGCGCTTTTTTTAAACTTATTTTGTGGGCGATCTATGAAAGTTTAGTTTGTGTGCAACACGTGCCTTCTCTTTTTTTGTTCACTTCGGGTTGCAGCTTCGAGGAACTAATAATGCAGCTTCGGTTGCAGCTTCGGAAATAATAATAAGAATAACAACAATAATAAACGACAGCGACATCCTAAAGGTCATCAAGAATACGAGACATCGACGTTGACATAGAGACGTGATGATGACTGTGTCGTCAATGGCGTGACTATTTAACTGCTGCTGCAGGAAAAACTAACAACTATCAACATGTGCAGCCATGCGTCGTCATTAACGATGATGCTTAAGCAGCGGCGGCGGTGAAATCAGCAACGCACACTTTGATGTTTCTGGTTGCAAACTTCTAGCGAATAGCTTGTTTTCATCTTTCGCCCGTTTTTGTGTTTGGTAGGTGATCCGATTCGATTGTAGGCCCGACTCGTCAAGGAAACCTTCGTTGGTTAGTTATTTCTTACTGTCGTTCGTTGGCTCATACGGTCGTTCCTTAGTTGGCTCGCTCAATCGTTCGTTTAGTCACTGGTTTGTGCGTTCCTTCGTTCCATGTTTGGTTTTCGAGTTCCCTCGTTCGGTCATTCGGTCGTTTGTGCTATTGGATTACATTAACAATCATCGTCGATGGTTTCTCCGCAATTTTCTTTCCTGCCTCAGCTCTTTGGCAGTCATGCCACCGACGTCATAGTCATCATCACATAGCCGTCAAATAGTTGGCGTCTCGTAATTACGTTGTTGAAACCAAGAAAAGTGTAAGAGTGCGTTTGAAGATTAATGTGCAGAAGACAAAGGTAATGTTCAGTAGCCTGGCAAGAGAGCAAGAATTCATGATTGCCAGTCAGCCTCTAGAGTCTGTAAAGGAGTACCTTCATCTAGGTCAATTACTCAAGAGACCTCTGATCATGAGAAGGAAATTTAGAGAATAAACGTGGGTTGGAGTGCATACGGCAGTCATTACCGTATCCTGACTGGGAGATTACCACAGTCGTTGATAAGAAAATTGTACAATCATTGCATTCTACCGGTGCTTACATATGGGGTAGAAACTTGTAGGTGAATAAAGAAGCTCGAGAACAAGTGAAGGACCGCGCAAACAGCGATGGAGCGAAAAATGTTGGACCTAACGTTAAGAGACAGGGAGAGAGAGTGTGGATCAGACAGCAAACGGGGATAGCCAATATTGTAGTTGACATTAAGAGGAAAAAATTGAGCTGGAAAAGCCATGTAAGGCGTATACATAGGACGGATAACCGGTGGACCATTAGGGTTACAGAATGGGCACCTAGAGAAGGGAAACGCAGTCGAGGACGGCAGAAAACTAGGTGGGGTGATGAAGTTAAGAAATTTGCAGGCGCAACTTGAAATCGTCTAGCGCAAGACAGGGGTAATTGGAGATCGCAGTTAGAGGCCGTCATCCTGCAGCGGACATTAATATAGGCTTAAGGGAAAATGAGACGTCCACCCAATCGTCCAATTGCTACAATGCAATCCCCTACGCGTTCCACGAAATAAAAGCCTCGCAGTTGAAGAAAAATTCGTCCTGGTCCGAGACTCCAACCCGGGACCGACGCATTTCCGGGCAGCCGCTCTACCATCTAAGCTAACCAGGCGGCTAGCAGATGGCAGGGCGAAGTCGAAGTTATCAACAACTCGATATACAGGGGGTCCCCACTATCATGACCCAAGATTTAAAAACATGCAAATGCTATGTAGCCGGAGAGAACCAAGGTAATACTGCTTGCTGTCGCTCCGAGGTAATCTGAATACGTTTTGAGTTCCGCCTAATTAAATAATTAGTCCTAAATAATTAACGAACTTCTCGAATATTATATGTAGATTAAAAGCGTCAATGAAAAAATTGTAGAGCAGCATGACACACTCCGGATTCAGCTTTCTGTTGCTCAATACGTGCTACATAAAAGTTATTTTCCGAGCGTGAAAGAACCCAGCGAATACACGCAAAATTGCCGCGCGACTTGAGGTACCTTGCGTGTATTTGCAGGGTGCCTCACAAGCAGTCGTTTGTGTTTCGAGTACCAGAAAACTAGCTTGTATAACCCCTCTGCGCTGACCGTCAAAGACAGCCAGTGCGTACATCTATTGCGTAAGATAAAAGTAAAATTCTACGTAAAACCTTAGCATGTTACTCTGCATATAAGTATCTCTGAAGTACACAGACAGGCCCTAATGAATTAGCACATTGTAGTTGATTTTCTTTGAATTAGCCATTCAATATGTTACACTGGGTGAAAGACTATTGTTGGCCAATCCTCCAGTATAGGCATGTGCCGCTGTGATGTAAGAGGTACATAATCCTTAATGTATCTAGACATGTGCCATTCTTTTGTAGACAAGTATCACAAGTCGCATTTGTCCTTGTGACATCACTGTGTAGACGTCTGACAGTGTGCGTGTTCCAGACTTAGTGTTTGAATTTCGCATAGCTTGTGAACGGTATGTTCTATAAACATGAACAATACTTTCAAGAGATTTCAGTTGTAACATTTGTGGTGGATAGACAAAAATATTATATGAGATTACACGATTCAGAGGATGAAAGTAAACAGAATTGTACGCATCGCCGTTAGTTGTACAGGATTTGATTACACACCTCGCAAGATATAAATTCCAACGTATGCTTAGGAAGCATATAATCTTGCTTTCGCGTGACATGCGTCAGATATTTTGAAGTGATAATTCGGGCCAACTGGAAAGTTGCTGGTTGTACAGCAGCATGACGATGCGGGAAACAAAACTCTACTCCGGACCATCCATTGAGATTTTGTACTTTATTACTTATGCCCAGTTGGTTATTTGTAAGTCAATTATGCATATGGTGCATTGTTTTGGACAAAACCATCATCTGATATGCAGTGCAGCCTTTATTCTCTGCTATTCGCCTTGCTACCTTAGAAAGCACGCTGTCCGTCTTAATTCTCGACTCGTTGCGGTTACCTTAAGTGAAACCGAGCGACAACAGTCGCGACAATGACCCAGCCTAACGCGTACAAGTGTATTAGGTGAATAAAGCACGATTGCAAATATGCCGTTCGCTTTTTAGGATAACTAAGCAACATTTTTTTTTTCATTTGAGTGGTTTACAGACATACAACACATATCGTGATGTCATGCAAAACTGGGCTCCGCTATTACTCGAACGTTTATTACAGTGTCCCGTCACTTTAAAGCAATTGCTGGAAATGTTACGACATGGACTTGTTGGTAAAAATGTACTGATATACAAATATGCAACAATGGACGACTACTTGCGATGATGATGATGATTTATTGGCATCCCCTTTGAAACGGGGCGGCGACAAATAGTCACCTAGCCTGCTTGATTTAATGAGGTATACTATACATGTTCTTTATCTTGCATTTTTGTATACCTATCATTATTTTTCTTTTTCAAAAATTAACCTTTTACCGCTGCCTATGATTTTAAGAGATCAGGTCGCATCCATCTTTTCCCTACTTTTTTTCCACCAGTACTCTAATCGTCTCTTGCTGATCTCTACGGCTGATCTGTTTATGTTTCCTTCCACTTTAAACCCAAGCGCTTCTGGGAGTTGCACGTTACCTACGGTTCTCGCTGGGTGGATCCCGTCGCATTCCATTAGGATGTGCTGAGTGGTCTCTGGATCTTTACTGCAGCATACACATGTCTCATCTAATTCCGAATATTTGTTCCGATATGTTTTCGTCCTTAGGCAACCGGCTCGAGCCTCAAATAGCAAGGCACTGCCCTTTGTGTTATCGTACAGATTTTCCCTTCTAATTTCTTTCTTCTCATTCTTGTAAATCTCCATTGTCCTTTTCGTTTCCATTCTTTGCATCCAATTCACGGTCTCTATTTCTCTCACTTTCTTTCTGATGACCCCTGGTTGTCTATTTACAGTTTCGATTATCCTGTACTTGGTTGCCAACTTCCTTGACCTCTTCCTCCATTCTGTGTCCACGCTTTTCATGTAGAGATACTTGTGCACTTTAGCCGCCCATTTATTTTCATCCATGTTCCTGAGCCTTTCTTCAAAACTAATTTTGCTTTGTGCTTCTCTGACTTCAAAAGAGGCCCAACCCATGTCTCCATGCACTGCCTCATTTGTCGTATTACCGTGTGCTCCCAAAGCCAACCGGCCTACTGATCTTTGGTTAACTTCCAAACCCGCCATTATATCCGATTTTAAGCATATAATGGCATTTGCGAATGTTAGCGCTGGCACCATTACTCCTTTCCAGATTCCACGCACCACCTCATACTTATTGTGGCCCCACAGTGCTCTGTGTTTCATTAATGCTGCATTCCGCTTCCCCTTTATTTTCAGATTATCTTGGTGGTTGCTTGAGTAATTCTTTCCTTCGTTTATGTGTACGCCGAGGTACTTATATTGCTTCACTATGGGTATTACTTGCTGTTGAATTGACACCACGAAGTTACTCGTGTGCTCATTAAAGATCATAATCCCTGATTTCTCTGTGCTAAACTTAAGGCCTAGATTTGTCGCTGCGTTCCCACAGATATTCGCAAGTATCTGTAAATCTTTTTTATTGTCCGCTAGTAGCACAATGTCGTCTGCGTACATCAGTCCAGGGATCTTCTGTTGCACCATTTGTCCATTACGCATGTAGGATAAATCAAAACCTAATTCGCTGTTTTCCAGTCGTCTTTCTATGCCCTTGACATAAAGCGTGAACAACAATGGTGACAGAGGGCATCCTTGCTTCAATCCTTGGTGAATTCCCACCATTTCATTTCCTTTTCGGCCTTCCCATGCCACTTGTACTTGGTTGTCTCGATATATCTCCCTCAGCAGCTCCACGAAATCGTCATCTATGCCTTCGTATTGAAGAATATCCCACAACAATTCCCTGTCTACGTTGTCATAAGCTCCTTTAATATCTAGAAATGCTATCCATAAAGGTCTTTTCTGAGCTATTGAAATCTCTATGCACTGAGTTAGTACAAACATATTGTCTTCTAAGCGTCTGCCTGGCCTGAACCCATTGGCGAATAACGCCAAAAAAGCGCCATCTTCTGACAAATAATTTCATGAATAGTTGAAATATAATCCTATGTCATCGGTTCCGATGTACCATTACTTCTGATGCAGGACAAACACAAGTATATCGCCTTTCTTCTCAAGCATTTGTCGCTTTTGTTTGTTGTTGACGAAATTGACTAAGTTAGTGCATGTGGTTAGCCATCGAACCTCAAGCCATCCCCAAGGGGGAAAATATCGCGGTCATCAGCATCAGCCTACTTATGTCATCTCCCGGCGATTTCGACAACCCTTGACTTTCGCCAGCGGAATAAAGCACATGCCTGCGAACTTGCCTTTTTATTACAACACTAATTATATGCCGTCCTCGACTGCGCTTCGCTTTCCTTGGCACCCATTTACTGTGCATCATTAACGGTTCATCAGCCCATTATTGTCTTGCCAGTAAACACCAAGGCCCGTACATTTGTGTTTAGCTAGCGTTGCTGTATGTGTTGCAATGTAGGCGAATAACTATCATAGAGGCGCGGACGACCAGTGGTTCGGAAGCAACATCTGGTGCGATCACGCCGGATCTGTGTGAGTATACGGCCAAAAGCGTGTCTGGCTGTTTGCAGAGCTCGCTATATGACGGTGTACACAGTAGATGGTAAAGGTTTCGTGTCCGCATCTCTTTCACCGTGCTTCTCACATACGGTTGCGATGTCTTCTTTATTTTGTTTTTCGTCGGTGCTGAGAACGAACGGCACGAGATCGGCATGTTCCTGTCGTGCACGCATCTGTCGGGCAAAGGCGATGCTGACCTTTCGTGCGTCATCACCGGGTCAAGCGTGGGAGGCAGCACGGTGGCCTGCTATGCGAGCCAGGCCAGCAAGGTGAGCGCATCGGAGACGTGACATGTTGTGTCGTAATCTTTCCACTGCCTTTCGTTCTGCAAAGCTAATTGCCTATAAAAGGATTTCACGCACACTAAACTATACGAATTAAGGTTAGTCGTTTTATTAGCCGCATAAACTGTTGCACACACTCGCTTACTAACTAAATTAGCAAGCACATTGTCACGCGAGCACATTCTTCTTTTCTCTGGAGTTTTACGTGCCAAAACCAGTTGTGATTATGACGCACGCCGTAGTGGAGGGCTCCGGATTAACTTTGAGCACCTGGGGTTCTTTAACGTGCACTACAGAACCACAGGTGCTGAAAATTAATCCGGAGCCCTCCACTACGGCGCACGCGAATACGAACACATCTCACTCGATGGCCGCTGACACTCGTTGTTGTACCTTCTAATTATTATAGTTAGCATTCCTTCTGAACTTCAATCAGTTTGCGGTATGTTTGGCTGTCTATTGGTTTGTTTGTTTATCTGAATATAAGCTGTTCCACGCCAGCTTTGGGGACGGGTAGTCCGTGGTCTATTGGTTAAAACATCGGGCTGCTGAGTTCAGTGAAAATAGTTCAAAACCAACCTTCGGACCCACTTGGGTCACTGGTTATGTGATGCTATGCACTGTTCCTCAATGAACTTTTTTCATGCGATTCTCGGTCAATGTTCTGCTTCTGAGGGAACCTCTTTTACACCAACTTTGGTCACTGGCTATGTGCCATTACCCGCCGTGTTGGCGTAGTGGCTTTGGCCTCATGAACTGGCGAGGAGTATAACCAGTATGATACACCGGATTCGTCTTGGTGTTGAACTCACGTGGCGTTATACGCATATCATCGTCTGCAGTGACATTGGACCCAACGGCGATCACTGCCAAGCGTCAGAAACACTTGAGCACATATTTTGCTCATGTCCAGCGTGGGCGCGAGAATGGCAAAGCCTTAATTCTACTATTGAAAGAGTTACTAAAATACCAATATCTGACGAGATCGTATTGGGTCCTTGGCCTGACGCCAACAGCACAGCTGTGGTCATCGGAGAGACTATAGCCTTCCGCCAAGCCACTGGACTCGACGCACGACGCTAGTATGACCTCAACGAGATGGACATGTATATGCGCACCTCCTTATCTTATCATCATTCATCGTTCTTTTTCGCGAGTTCGAGTGCCTTAATGTTCGTGAATTCAAGTGCCCTAATTAACTACCTTAATCAAGAGTTAGTTAAAGCAGTCGAGCGCACGACATTTGGCGGGAGTCGAACCCACGTCCTTTGGTGTTACTGAAGGCAAAGTTAATTAAGCCACAGTTAATTGGGATAGAGTTAACTAAGGCATTTGAACCCACGACCTTAGGTGGGAGTTGAACCACCTTTGGTGGGAGAAACAAGTAGTAATTGTGATGAGAATGTCAAGTAATTTAATCAATCTCTAGTGAGCGCGCAGGCTTTCGCCTTCATCCTCTTTAGCGTATGCTACAGCGAGTGTCAACTTTTAAAGACGATAGTCTTTCTTGGGGAACTTAAACGCTGAAAATTTGGTCTGTCTGTCTGTCTGTCTGTCTGTTTGTCTGTCTGTCACCCGATTCAGCCACCCGGCCAAAGTTGGACCACTTGCTTACCGCCCACACTACTTAAACTCGTACGGCTGTTCATACTTGTGAACGTTATCGATCACAAAGTAAATATCACGCATATCTGAGGTGCAACATCACTAGGTAAGTATTAGGAGGTGTGTTTTTTTAATAGAAAATACATAGATACGTAACTCTAAAGACCCTAGTTTCTTAAGCTGCGCTGAAAATGCCATGCTATGCGCGCCTACGAACGACGTTCCCCGACTGCGCGCCGACGAGCACCCTCTGCCATGGAGGAAGGAAACCCTCTGCACAAGCTCATGTTTCCCGATGTATTGCCAGATGGCGTCCATGTCTCACGCAGGGCCTCCTCAATTTTATCAATGCCAGCCAGATGCGGCCGATTCAACATAAAGTAAGCGCTGTCTGAGGCAGGGCAAAGCATAAATGGCCGCTTGATGAAATAATGCGGTAAAATGAAATCTGTTCAAACAAACCTTCATGCCAGGACGGAAATGGTACGAGAACAGCATCACGGGTGGCCGCGGATCAGACCAGCACTCATGTAGTACGGCCGGCAGAAGACTATCGTCTTTCGACGACATTTGCAGCGAAGCACGCAGATACGCGGCAAATTTTTCTTCCAGCCTGGCGTCTCTATTACCCTACTCCCTGCAA
>NC_051164.1:54132429-54200387 GCF_013339745.2 Dermacentor silvarum | reverse complement strand
CCCCCCCCCCCCCCCCCCCCGGAGACTAGCTGCTTCCGAAAGACTGAAGCGAGAGCTAGGGAAGCTGAAACCAAGCGTCGCAGAAGAGAACATCCCGAGTGTCGATTGAGGGAAGCCGAAAGTTCGCGTAGGCGAAGAAATAATGATGCGGAGGCTTGCGAATAGGGCCGGTTGAATTCATCGCGATACTACGCAGAACATCGCGAAGAAATTCTGAGCGCCAGAAAACTAAGTGTGTGGTTTGCTACTACTTTACAAGGCTTTCCCCAGCTCCACTGGTATCTGGTGTTTGCGGTAGAGAGCCACGCATATTTTTTTAGTGGCTGCAATAAGCAGGCATGTTTGTATTGAAAAATTAGACACAATCGTGTTTCTAAAAGTTTAATTTGCCAGAATTCTTCTAGCTCATCCATGCTCCGAGATATCGAACTGCTAAGTTTAATTGCCTTTTGCATGATTACGCATGCAAGACAGTGAGGACCGGCGCAAAGTTCCTCCCCTATCTGGGTATAACAGAAGCTACCATCGTTACAGGCTGCGCGGTTCCGTGTTTTGATAGCGGTTCCGACCTCTGCGTTTTGCGATTACGCCAGCCGAGAGTGTTTTAACTCTTCGAATACTGGGCCAAATTTTTTTTTGCCTTCGGAATCTTTTCACTTTTGCCTATGCCTCGTCCTCGTTGTCATACTAAACGCCGTACGCAAAAGGCGCGTCACATTAGGAAGGATCTTTGCGCCGGTCTTCACTGTCTTGCATGCGTAATCATGCGAACGACAATTAAACTTAGCAGTTCCATATCTCCTAGCACGGATACACTAGAAGAATTCTGCGTCTTGGAACTCTGCAGAAACATGACGGCCTCTAACTTTTTAATACAAACATGTCTGCTTACAGGAGCCAGTCAAAAGCTAATTATTAAATTTTTATTAATTGTATTGCTCACAGCAATAAGTATTATTTCACTTTGTGTCCCCCTCGCCGCTTAACGCTACTGCAGAGGTGGTCGTCACGTAGGTCTCAGCGCCTAATTAAAAAAAATCTGTCAAGTTAA
Source organism: Dermacentor silvarum (assembly GCF_013339745.2). Classification (NCBI taxonomy): domain Eukaryota; kingdom Metazoa; phylum Arthropoda; class Arachnida; order Ixodida; family Ixodidae; genus Dermacentor; species Dermacentor silvarum. The sequence goes on along the minus strand of NC_051164.1, from coordinate 54,199,336 downwards.
GTTTGATCATCCAGTATAGTGTTGTGCCGTACGAAACAAATGTATGATTTGATAATGCATGGCAGCCTAAACAGCTTTGCTGGTAATCCGTCCTCATATGAATATTGTGGCCCCACGAACTTTTTAAGCATGAAATGCTTTTAGCTCCCGTTGTCGGCGACCTTCAAAAGACCTTGAGCCAAAATTGAGAGCCGTTATCCAGGCACTAAAGACGACAACGGGGTGAGAAAATCCAGGCATCGTTACGAGAATAAAACGAGATCATCCAGGCGACAAGTAAAAGCTCCGGAAAATGTGGTCTCTGGCCCACAGCCCCTTTTACAGGACCTGTCTCTTCTAGTACGCTGAAGTGTAATTTGTCATTTCCAATAGCGACGTTCAAGAAGCAGATATAGTTCACGAACACTTTATTGTCATCGTCGCTGAGACAGGGTTGGCTGTGCTCTTGCAACCCCAGTGGTCCGGGAGTGGTCCGAGAGATTTTGCGCCACCTGCTTCGAGAGATGGCGCCACGTTGCGTGACCAGGCCGGCAGCGTCCGGCGCGCCGCGGATGGTTGTTTGGCCGAGACAAGACTTCCAACGAGGTTCAGTTCAAAACAGGTTCATTTCGGCTCAGTAAGCTTTGAGGAATGCGTCGCGGCACCAATCTGCTGCCGGTAGCCATTTCATCCTTACATCTACACTCTGTTGAGGGAGAGCCAACATTATTTTTCGCTCGTTTTTTGCACGTCCTTTGAGGAATCTTGTCGTCGGCTAACGACTTCAGCATAGAAAATCACTGGATGAGTTCTCAATTGCATTTGCATTTTCAGAAGTAATTAACGGCTGTCCCTCCCTCAGCGTGTCCGGGAAGTTGCCTGTTATACAAGCAACAGAAGCGAAACAAGGAATCCCAACTAGAGAACTTTGCCTTCCGGTTGAACTGCGGTGCGGGTTTCGTTAGGCTGTTATTTCGTGTGTTGCGTCGAGGTAATGAAGTTCCAATGGTAATGAAGTTGCACGTAGTCGAACGCTGTCATGAGCGGCCCTGATTAGTCAAGTAACAGACCAAACAGCAGCACACACACATAGGCGTATGCACCGGAGGGGGGGGGGGGGGGGCAGACACCCACCCCCCGGTAGAGCACGCCTTTTTTCCGTCATTATAGGCTGGGCGAGATAGCCATTGTCGAGTAAGTCTTTCTTCACTCTCTTCAGCTCAAGTTTTCGCGCGACAGCAGTAGAGCACAAGCGGAATGCGAAATATTTAATCAAAACTGGGAACTTAAAAACAAGGCTACAACAGCGCCGCAATGATGCAGCCAAGTGGCACACTGTGTCAAATGCACTGCCAGAACATCAGGAAAAAAACAGGACACGTTATTTATTGGGAATCGGCTTTGTCATCGAATAGGAGAAGCAATTATCATCCCGCTTGTTCCTTGAATCATTTTGCATATATTCTACGGCACACACGATTGATTGGACGCGGGGACTCCCCCTGAGCTATACGAAAACACATTACGTCACTCGGCATCCATATAATAAAGACCGTCATGCACCTCATTCATTGTGAACAAGGCACCCGTATATATTGGGTGCAAAAACGCCAAAAACATTCTCGTTTTTCTTTTTGTTTTTTGGTGGGCGGGTGCTCGTTGTCTTCAACCATCTCGCAATTTTTTGCGTTATACACGGCATTTAGGTGTTTTTTCTCGGTATGCTGGGCAAACTATGCGGCGAACGTTGCTTATATTTCTCCCAAGTATGAAGCAATGTTCTGAGTAGAGAGCGATAAATGTTTATTCTGTGTAGTTTCATTACAGCCATTGTAGAAAGTTACTCATAGAGCATTCCATGGTGCCATACTGTCACAAATCAAAATGTTTTCCAGACTTATAAAACAACTGTGCGTTATACGAACTTGAACTTTTGTAAGAATATGTAGAATATTGAGTGAGATGCGTTCTAAACATTCAGGATCCTGCTTTAAATGGAATTACTGCAGATAATTATTAACCCTTATTTTTCCATGTGTTTCTTGTGCATCATATCAGATTCGTAATTGGTTTGTCCGGTGTCCTCGGTTAGCTAAATAAGGCATCTTGTTTATATCTGGGGAAAGCTAGGGTCAAGATTTGGGTAATGTGTAGGTTAAATGCCCCTTTTTCCAGTAAATGACGTATGCAAGTGGTCCATAGTGTTATTTGTGTGTTTTACGAGAGGTGGTAAACTTCTACTGCTGCACTGACATAATTACAACAACTGAGGTCTACTTTTGCGAACATAAGGGGAACAATACGCCAAGCTTATGTGCGATGGTAAATGCGTGTTGATCAAACACAGTTTCAAAACATCGCAAGCAAGCCTTTGAAAATATCACACTACTGTTATTATTAGAGCGATAGCTCTTCTACTCCAGGTACAAACCCAGAAAACGCCTTGTTCCGTAATCTGACCTTCAAGCTCAGCAAAGGTCAAACTGGGACTACCACTACCGGCGGCTGCCGCGTACGCCGCGTGGGCGTCCATATTTTGAAAGTGATCTGCGATCTGCACGAAGTGCTCCACGTGCTGGTAGCTTCGTTTGCGCTGTGCTTTCAACACTTAGTTCGCTTTGAAGCGAGACGCGCAGCATGAAGTTCTGCGCGGCAGCAGCAGCGTCAGTGTGTTGTCTTGTGATGCAATTGCAGATGCGGTAGTTGCAGATGGCGCTGAGCAGCGTCTGTGTCCTTTCTCAAAGTAAGCAAAACCGTGCTATCTGTCGACAAACTTGGTTTAACCGCGTTGAAACTCGGCAAATTTTAAGACAGGTTTCCCAAAGTCCCAAGAGAGCGCTGCGTTTCAGAAATTTTATACTTTTGAGCATTTTAGGATTTTTAGAATTTATCGTTAGCATATTAGATACCATGTGTCGCGAAGTTCTAACGTTAGTGGCTTATTTAGAAGCATTACCAGTAATTCTTTAACTCTCTTTTATATTTTTTTTTCATGCGTGGTATATTAGGTTCGCCTGGTGTTCTCACTGAACTAAAAAAGGCAGCTTCTTTATGTTTGGTGACTGTAAGGTTCAGGTAAGGGGTGATGTGTAGGTAAAGTTTAAAATATATTGGTAATTCGGGCTTTCTCAATAAATTCCCAACGCAAGCGCTCTAAAGCGTTATGAACGTGTTTAACGAGCGGGGCAGAATTGAGACCGCTACCCTAGCACACTATAGTAAATGTTCTGGCGATGTAACATGTGTGTTAATGAATTACTGGCTTTTTAAAAATTTACCCCAACACGAAGAGCTCCAAAAGATTACAAGTGGGCATGGTTTCAAGCAGAACAGTAATAAACGGGCAACGTTTTCAAGCATGCGATATAATTACAGGAAACTGAAACATTTATTGCAACTGCTGGAAAGAAACAGCTTCACTGGAAATGGGGTCGTAATTCTCCAAGGTCGTACACATCTGCTGTCTTTTTTTCTTGTGAATATTACAAGTAATTTATGTGTATTTTATTTTGTGGCGTATGACCTCAACAATACTATTACGTTGACTTGGGATACATTCTTGTTGTAGACCTAAACACCAAGTACGATTCTTTTTCTAATTATTAAAATTGTTTGTAGCAAATGTACTTTTTTATCTGCGCTATACTGCTGCTACCGGGCGGGATCTGAGACCTCTGTTGGGCACTCATTGCCTTAGTACCTGCATCATCTTGAAATTTTGTATAGTTCCAAGACATAAATGCAAATAAAATAATTTTTCGAGCCCTCATGGTTCTTCACGTGTGATTGATAAATAGGCCTTATAAATATAACTAACAGACGTCTTTTCCAGGCTCAGTCAAATAATACGGTAGTAATTCGCTGAATTTTTCAATGGGCCAAGCGTATTTAGGAAAATCAGAAGCACAACTTCGCGGTTGTCTTAGGTTTATTATTTACCCAACAGTTTCGGTCGGTGGACCGACTTCTGATTTTCATATATATATATATATATATATATATATATATATATATAGAGAGAGAGAGAGAGAGAGAGAGAAAGAGAGAGGGTCAGGTGTTTGGTGGTTTGCCCCTCCACTCGAGAATTGGTTGGCGCGCCACTGAACACACACGTTGCTTGTCAGAGCGTCCAGCCGACCAGACACTCATGCTTCCTATCCTAGAAGAATGGAACAGAAAGACTGCAGAACAAAATCCACTGAATGACTCTAATGAAGATACGCGGTAGACCGTAGGGACCGCCTTCAGTGGAATTGTTTACAACTCATTGAGACTTGAAAAAACATGCAAACACCTGAGTGAAGTTGGGAACACAAGGGCCAACAGGTAACAAACTCCGTAAAGGAGGGTCCTTCAATTATCCGCATGCTCGTAAGTGTAAAGTGCGAACATGAGGTAGGTGGCTCCGCCAACTACTAGTGAAACCACGAGAAGTAAACGTTACAACTCATTGTATAATTGTATAATTATACAATACAATTGTATTGATGTATAATTATACAATACAATTGTATTGGTGTATAATTTTGATAACTTCGTCCGCAAATCGCATAATACCCCAGAAAGGAATAACCCAGAAAGGATAATAAATTCGCAGACACGAGAAGGAACTCCCATGCAGTGCTTGTTGTACATTAAGAAAATGTAGCAAAGCTACATTTACTGTTGAAAGTCAGTGCTTTGTCTGTGTTCTTTGTGTGCCTCTTGTGTCTTCGTCTTCGTCGGTTGCGCACTGTAGCCTTCTACAATGTTCACCCAACAAGCCCAACTGGTTACTCTGAAAGAAAAATGTAGGTTTGCATCGGATTCGTTGTTCCTTTCAGGAAAGGTACTTTAACAGCGGAACGCAGGTGACATTTTTGTAGTGAAATGTGTGGCCTTTGTGGTCAAACGCACCCAGTGGATACATGCTGGAAAACCTAAACTTGAGAAGCCGTGTAAGTGTGAACATTATTCATCGACGTCTCTGCGAGCAAACAGTCCTGTGATTGCGACTAGCAAATGCGTCTTTTTTTTGCATATAAAATTACACTGCACCTACACGCATAGGTGTTACGAAACTAATACGTCTACCCTTATCACTTCGCCTTCCTTCCTGCCTATATTCGTGAAAGTTGAAATGATAATGCGTTCAAACTAACAAACTAAGCGAGCTTAGGTGTTATTTTGAGTTAAGAATGGCCCAAGCATTGCCTAGATGGACGCGTGTAAGTTAGAAAGAAAATCAGGAATATTTAGAACAAAGCCTACAACACAGTTCAACTGACCACATGCATTCATAGCAAAATACACCAAAGAGCTCCCAAACAGAAACAATATTCTACGGATATATTATCCCATGTTCTCAAGCAATAAGCGCCCTCTAAAAGCGTTCTCGGAGGTACCAATGGACGTGTTGCCGCAGTATAAACTTTAAAGATATGTTAGCGAACGCAAAAGTAAACCCTCAATGTAACGTCGACATAACCGCCAATTCGTATCCAAGATGTAAGACCTGTAAACCACTTTAACATCACACAAAAGTTAAATACCTTATTCTATGCACCGTCTGATTCTTCCACTCCTCCCCCATTGAGGGTGGGGGGGAGTGGGCTGTGCGTACATAAAAAAAATGACAGCAGATCCACGAGGTGAATGATGATGAGTGGGCGAAGCTCCGGAGGGAATCATCGGATCTCCCGCTTAAGGGGACGCTAGCACAAACGCGTTAGAAACGTGCAGTACTCTCTAGTAAGGGGGAGCGGCCACAGCGTCTTACGCAGCCATTTACACATGCCGGAACGTGCACCGCGTTTGCCGACGCCATCACATGACTGCTGAGAGAGTATACCCCCCGTATTCATAAACGCTCCTCGACTTGAACTTGACTTGCCACCGCTTTGAGCAGCGCGTTCGAAACGCGTTGAAGGTAAGGTGGAGAGGCCACAGCGTCTTACACCAGCTTCTTACACGGGCCGTAACGCGCTAGCACAAACGCGTTAGAAACGCGCTAGAAACGCGGCCTTTCGTTAATGTTGGGTATTTATAGCCATCGTGGTGCGTTTGTCCATGTCCGCTTCGTGGCGTAGTGGGCTAACGCCGCGCGCTCGGAAGCGAGGGGTCCCTGGTTCGATTCCGCGCTACGGACACAACTTCGGAATTTTTTTTTCTCAGACTGGTTACACACTACTACTACGACGACGGGGACGGAACGGGTGCCGCTATAAGGAGCTTCGCCCCTAAAGCACTACCAAGGGAAGCAGGTGCTGCCCCTGACGAAGACAAGTCGCAGCCTCGAAAAAGCGTTGGCTCCTGTGACACTCCTGATTCCAGTACTGTTCACCGCGTGTACAAAGGATGATTATTCAACGAAGATCTCTCAATATTATTTTATTGCGGACATGGTTGGGATACATTATTGAATAGCACCCTTTCTAACTAGACTGCTCTCTAGGCTGATTGACGTCAAGTAGTAGTCTTTCCGAAGGAAATAATCTCTGTAAATATTTCGTACAATACTGAAACTATGGACCTATATTTCTTCATTTCTTGAACGCCTCCCTTCCTATGGAATAATATGATTTTGACTTTATTGCAAGTTTCTGGTACACATGTATTGGAAGCGCGCACTAGCAGTGCTTCTGAAGTGTACTGCTGACGCCAGCCACTATGTGGATGCGCACACTAGCAGTGCTTCTGAAGTGTACTGCTGACGTCAACCATTATGTGGATCCGCACACTAGCAGTGCTTCTGTAATGTACTGCTGACGTCAACGACTATGTGAATGCGCACACTAGCAGTGCTTCTGAAGTGTACTGCTGACGTCAGCCACTATGTGAATGCGCACACTAGCAATGCTTCTGAAGTGTACTGCGGACGTCAACCCCTATGTGGATGCGCACACTAGCAGTGCTTCTGAAATGTACTGCTGACGTCAACCACTATGTGGATGCGCACATTAGCAGTGCTTCTGAAGTGTACTGCTGACGTCAGCCACTATGTGTATGCGCACATTAGCAGTGCTTCTGAAGTGTACTGCTGACGTCAACCACTATGTGGATGCGCACACTAGCAGTGCTTCTGAAGTGTACTGCTGACGTCAGCCAATACGTGGATGCGCACATTAGCAGTGCTTCTGAAGTGTACTGCTGACGTCAACGACTATGTGAATGCGCACACTAGCAGTGCTTCTGAAGTGTACTGCTGACGTCAGCCACTATGTGAATGCGCACACTAGCAATGCTTCTGAAGTGTACTGCGGACGTCAACCCCTATGTGGATGCGCACACTAGCAGTGCTTCTGAAATGTACTGCTGACGTCAACCACTATGTGGATGCGCACACTAGCAGTGCTTCTGAAGTGTACTGCTGACGCCAGCCACTATGTGGATGCGCACACTAGCAGTGCTTCTGAAGTGTACTGCTGACGTCAACCATTATGTGGATCCGCACACTAGCAGTGCTTCTGTAATGTACTGCTGACGTCAACGACTATGTGAATGCGCACACTAGCAGTGCTTCTGAAGTGTACTGCTGACGTCAACCATTATGTGGATCCGCACACTAGCAGTGCTTCTGTAATGTACTGCTGACGTCAACGACTATGTGAATGCGCACACTAGCAGTGCTTCTGAAGTGTACTGCTGACGTCAGCCACTATGTGAATGCGCACACTAGCAATGCTTCTGAAGTGTACTGCGGACGTCAACCCCTATGTGGATGCGCACACTAGCAGTGCTTCTGAAATGTACTGCTGACGTCAACCACTATGTGGATGCGCACATTAGCAGTGCTTCTGAAGTGTACTGCTGACGTCAGCCACTATGTGTATGCGCACATTAGCAGTGCTTCTGAAGTGTACTGCTGACGTCAACCACTATGTGGATGCGCACACTAGCAGTGCTTCTGAAGTGTACTGCTGACGTCAGCCAATACGTGGATGCGCACACTATAGCAGTGCTTCTGAAGTGTACTGCTGACCGTCAGCCACTATGTGGATGCGCAAACTAGCAGTGCTTCTGAAGTGTACTGCTGACGTCAACCACTAAGCTCCGGTAGACGGCATGGCAGCGTGGTGATGTTGAAGACGGTGAAATTGCGATTATGAAATGATTGCGGCATGACGGCATCAGCATGACCAATACGGCAGGATGCGAACGGAATCACGACAGGGTACAATACGGCACGACGACGGCGGCATTTCAACGGAACAACGACAACGTGACGACGACGGCATGGCGATAGCGTCATGACATCGCAACGACGACAGCATGATGACGATGTCGTGATAAGGCCTGCGCCCCTGTGCTTTGTTGTCCGCTTGTTTGCACCACAAAAGCCAGATCACCATCGATCATTCGCTTAAACACATGCAGATGCCACGCACTGTAGAAGTTTCTTTTATTTCTGCCAGAAAAAATAAATCAGCTAATGTCTGATGAATATAATACACAGCTGATTAAATGCCTTGTCCACATGATCAACCTCACGTCCGCGTGCTCTTTTCGTTCTTGCATGCTAAAAAATACAGCTAAAAAATAAATGAATAAAAGAAAACATCTAAGAGTAACAAAAGGCGCAAAAGGGAATGACTTCAAATAAACTCGACATATTTTCAAGACGAAAAAATAAAAGAACGAAATGTACATGCCACCTGCACATTTAATCTGTGCAAGGAAAACTCACGTATCCAGCCTATATACTCTGCCTTGGCATCGGAGTAAATTAGATCACGCTCATTTTGCATTATTTCATTTCATTTGGCCGCCGAAGGGGTGTGCCCATCCACCTTCATACTTCATCCTGACCCGGTCCACGTTATTTGTTCCGCACTCTGTATTCCTACAAGCAGCCTCGGGGCAAATGACATCCCACATCGTGTTCTGCTGCAGCCCGTTACACCGCATACGCGCACACGCGCATCCGGGTGCTAACGTCACTACCTTTCGGCTATCACCGTATGCATGCTGTCTTGGTCCCGTTCTAAAAAGAGTACGCTCCTCGGAAAGATGTTCCACGCTCCTGTATGAGGAGAGGATGTCGCGCGATGTAAGTTCCGCCGAAAGCTGTGCTCAGCTGAGCGCCGTTTTCATACGCGATGCATCATCAATATCAACTGACGTTTTCCATGCGCTCTCCACAGTGGCAAACACGCTGTCAGTTTCAAGGCAACCAGGTAAACGGTGAGGCGCGGGAGAGGTTTATCGAAAAATGATTACAGGAGACGAGGGGGGGGGGGGAATCATTTTAGCTACGAATAACTGAAGTTTGGATGGAATTAACGCCAATTTTCTTAAACCTTAACGGGTTAAAATGTACTACAAACTGCGAGAGTCGCGAGGACGTAGCCGAGGCTGCGCGCAGCGGGACTTAAGAAGGGTGTCTCGCTTCTGCGTGTCACACAAGCTCGTCGCACAAGCTTAGTCCCTCTCAGTGCACCTACAACTTGTTTGAACCTTTGCATGTACTTGAATCTGAGAGAAGAGCTTCACACCTTAAATCTGCTCGCGTGGTAGTGTATATTGTTCTTTTATAGGTGATTTCGAGTGGTTTACACAACTGCGCGAACGTACTCATGATTCTGCAAAATTTATTACGCTGTTGCTCCGGCACTCGCGCGTGCACCTCCTCTGTGTCATGTCCTGAGCTGGAATGGCTCGGGTAGCCGGCTGTACGACGAAGGGAACTTACTTGGGCGCTGAAGGCTTTGGCTTCGAAAGATATCACGGACGATGCGTTGGATAAGCGAAGTGCATTTCTTATAGTACATACATAATGTCGATTATATTAACTGCGGCATTAAGGTCACTACAGGCTATCTCCATTTGCCCGCGCCCTGCGTCAGCGAACTTCATGCTTTGACGCAACATTTGCTAGCCTCATCACACTACATAATCTCCAGTCGTCCTCGACTGCGTCTTTCTTTTATTGGCCCCTATTTTGTTACTGTAACGGGTGGTGTCAAAACTTGGTGGCCATGACGTAGTTCCAGCTACGTAGTTCCAGTTCCTCCCGCGTGTGCAGTCGGCAAAAACTTAACCTTCGAAATGAGTTACGGTTACTCAGAAGGGTCGGCTGCTGGGTTTTGAATTTGGACACCCCCTATAGACCATTTTTTCATGGGCGCCGCCATTGCATAGGCAGTGGCGCCATCTATGGGCAGTTGGCATGCTCGCTTGGGCGAACGCTGTGTTGTATGCTATGGTATACGCTCGGAGGCAGTTCTTGGTGGATTTTTTTGCACCCTCGTGGTCTATTTATGGTTCTGTGATGCATAGTGAAGGAATTTAAGTCTGAAGTAAATAAGCGGCGGGAGTTTCCGCTGGCGTTAGCGCGGACAGAGCACCAAGCGCGAGGTGTGCACGTTTGTTTGTGCTTACAATCAGCCTCGGATATTAGTTAGGTATTTCTAAAAAATTCGTTGTACGAATGTTACCATACTTCAACATTCTCAGCACTGTAATTCTCAGCTGTGGTTTAGCTGCAACGAGTAGTTACGAAACATTTGACGATCCGAACAGAGTGGGTACCGTTCTGCTGGCGAATAAGTTGTGTTGTTTACTTTGACAGGCCTTAAAGTTGTTATCTGTAGATACATTGGGCCACTGTCTTATCGCTGGGCAAGGTTTGCGCCCACAAATAAAACAGTTTGGTTAATAATAACCGCATACCGTACACTGTCAATTACACTTTTCGAGTTGTCAAACGACCAGCTGCAGACTGCGCGAGCTTCCGAGGCAGTACTAACTGCTGTGTTATAGATTCTCTATAGCGCACGGTCTAAGTGGTCCAAGCATGCGGCACGACGATGCGAAGTCTTATTTCGTCGTTATCCCGTGTTCTGCTTTATATTGTCGCAAAAGGCGGACATATGAACTTTTTTCTCTTTTTTTCTTTTTTATTCACTTTTTTGTCAGTCTCGTAAGTTCATACATCTATGACGCATTTAATAATTTAATTTTGTCCTTACAAATAGCTGTTGGACTCTCTTTATGGGATCGCCTTTGTATATAGTGCCTTAAAGGGCAAAATTAAACGCCTATCGAAGCACGAAGCTTGTGTGTATCATGTTGGTTTGCCAACCGCAGTGCTCGCTGTGTTCAGCAAAGCCCTGTTGCAGGAGGCTAACGCCGACATAGTGATTTGAAGTGTACTAGACTTAAAATGTGCGAGAACGATGCCGCTGGCTGATGAAAATTTTTTCCAACAACTATTCGTTGAGTGAAAACCGATATATTCAACATAGTTCACAACACATACACACACCGCAGCGGATGATGCGCGTCGCATTTTTGCACAATCAAGAAAACTTTCCGCATATTGGTGCTACTGCTGCATCTAAAGGCTACACAGTGGTTGTTCGACGACCTCAGAACTAGCTAAAACACCCCCAAATCATTCCGCAGCGCGCGACCGGCACCACATTGAACTAAGTGGTTCGTCCTGGGGAAAGGAAAGGTTGGCGCTATCTTCGGCATCCCTTGAAGGAGCACGGCTCACCGCCAACCACATTGAAGCCGCGCCACGCCGGCTCGCACTAGCCAGAGAGGAGGAAAGGCTCGTCACGCGCCCTTTCCTCATCGCTCGATGAAAAGGTCTACAGATGCACGATTAACTGTTTTACGCATTCCCTGAACTGCCCCTCCACTTTCTCCGAATTTCAGCTTAACTATCAGTTATACAGTGAGCTGTTCTTGAACCGATAGCACCGCATTGGTGTCGGTTAGAGTTATGACCACGATCTTCTGCACTATCACTTCCCTGCGGAGTACTTAGCATCTTCAAAATATTCTTGGTTATCCTCAGCTTCTCAAAATCGTAAGTGGCCTGCCACAGAGGCAGGAACCTACGCATAAAAAGTCCAGGATAGTTAATTGTCTGTAACTGGAGTGTTTACTATTGAAAAAAAATGATGCATTTGCAACAAATCCACCAGAAACACCATCTCATCCCTAGATAAATAAGCTGGGACACAAAAACAATTTGGAGGAAGCTTAAGCTTCGCCTTTAAGAGTGGAACGCGATTCAAAGATCCCTGGCTGCTTATCTGGCTTTTTTTCTCGTATATTCAAATTAGCATCCGGCGCTATCACGTCTGTAGGTTGTGGTTAAGTCGTCCTTTACAATTCTTCTGACGAATTTTACTTTGAGAAGTTCAATTTTTGTCTACTAACGCCTTGCGCCACACGAAGGGTGGCGCAAGGCGTTAGCTCGGGATGATGTGGCGGTGCATTATTATTTCTGCGAACGATGCCAGCACTTACGCCAACACCAACGCCGAAACCGGATTTTCTGTTATCGGGATGATAGCTCGGGATGATGTGGCGGTGCATGATTATTTCTGCGAACGATGCCAGCACTTACGCCAACACCAACGCCGAAACCGGATTTTCTGTGACAAGGGACTCTTGACGCTATCGCTTTAATAAGACCGGATTGCGGATGTGTAGGGAACACGTAGTAGTGAGCAAGTGCTGCAGAAAATTGAGATTCCAAGGAGGCAGCTATATAAAATAAACTGAAAAATTGCTTTTTTTTTCTTTTCTTGTAAACGCAAACGATGAACGTAGAACTCCGCTGTAAATATTGGAGGCTAAAAAAATTGGTGCTGTGCCCATTGTTCCGGCTTCTTGTATGGTTTTTCCAACTTTTCACTTTTATGCTAAATTTATTTATTTATTTATTTATTTATTTATTTATTTATTTATTTATTTATTTATACATACTGCCGCCCAATTGGGCTATCGTAGGAGTAGGAGTGTACATTAGATACAACATCAAAACATTCGTCTGCACAACTCAACTTCAACACCTTGAAAATCAGCATTGTTACAAAATGAAACATACAACAAGAATCATAACACAGCATGAATCAACCTAAGTGATATAAAAATTCCTCTAAAGGTAACGACCTAGTTTCACCTGGCACTAAGTTCAATTTTTCAATCGTACGAGGAAAGAAACTGTACTTAAATAAGTTAGTGCGCGGTTGAAATGGTGCAAGGTTGAGTTTGTGGCTATTCTTTGTACGTTTCAATTTAGCAGGACACAGATAGTTGTTCGTTAATGAGTAGCGTGGGGTGTTAACTAGAATATGCAACAATTTAATACATTCACGATCGCGCCTCTCGGACAGAGGTTGTAGGCCTAGTGCAACAAGGTGAGATGAGGGTGAGGAGTTCCAGTCATAACGGCGGTATATGAAACGAATTGCTTTCTTTTGAACGGATTCGAGAGTGTTAATGTCAGATACCTTATAAGGGTTCCAGATGGGGCAGCCATATTCGAGAATGGGTCGGATGAGCGATTTATATGTTAGCAGCTTTGTTTCACGCGGAGCTTTTCGCAATGTGCGATTTAAATAGCCTATTTTCTTTGATGTTTTATTGCATATGTATTCAATATGCCTTGACCACGACAAGTTAGGTGTGAAGATGAGACCAAGGTACTTATATTCGGATACCCGTGCAAGGCAAGAGCCATTAAACGAATAATTATACAAAGAAATAGAGGTGCGCTTACTGAAGGATAAAGTGATTGTTTTTAAAAAATTTATATTCATTTGCCATTTGTCGCATCACCTGCAAAATTGGGCAAATGAGTCGTTAAGTGGTATGTGATCAGCATTCGTATTAATTGCGTTATAAAGCACGCAGTCGTCAGCATAAAGGCGTATTTTTGCGGACACACAGTTTGGCAAATCATTTATATACAATAAGAACAAAAGTGGCTTCAGGACTGAGCCCTGGGGAACTCCGGATGACACATTTACTATAGACGAGGTTGAGGAATTAAACGAGACATACTGGGAACGGTTATGCAAAAAGCTAGTGATCCAGTCAACTCAGGATGAGTTATTAAGTATAGCGCGAAGTTTATGGAGAAGTTTTGAATGTGTAACAGAGTCGAATGCCTTGGACAAATCTATGAAAATGGCATCAGTTTGATTTCCACTGTCCAGAGCGTGTGAAATGTCATGCGAAAATTCTACAAGCTGAGTTATAGTGCAAAGTCCGCGACGATAACCATGCTGGGCATCACTCAAAATTTTATTATCTTCAAGAGACTCCATAATATGCCTAAAGATTATATGTTAAAGAAGTTTGCATGATTGAGACGTTAATGAGATCGGACGATAGTTTAATGGTGACTGTTTGTTGCCGGATTTATGCATTGGAAGAATTTTTGCCAATTTCCAAGCCAAAGGAACTGTCGAGGTAGATAAAGACTTTTGATAAATTACAGTCAAATACCGGCTAGTCCAAGCACAATATCTAACAAGAAAATAGTTGTTAATACCATCAGGGCCAGAAAATTTTTTATTTTCTAAGTGCAGAATTAGATTCAAAACACCTTCGAGAGACACGGTAATATAGCCAATTGAATAATGTGAGTCTTGAATGAATGCAGGTATGTCGAAGTTATCAGTTGTGAATACTGATTGAAAATATTCGTTGAATGCGGTGGCGATAATTAAAGGGTCACTGGAAGGTACATTATTTGTAACAACTGTATTTGTGGAGGCTGACCTGGGTAGAATTGAAGCCCAAAATTACTCAGCTCTTTGTGCATAATAGCTCGAATGGTTTCCTGTAGCGTGTGAGAATTTAGCACTTCGATGCAGCGGCGGTTAGATTGCCTATTGCAGGTTTGCAGGGTCTCCTCAGTTGTCGTGGCTTCAGCCAGAAATTCTGCCGTGGTCGCCAAGGCTTGGGCTTCGCTCACGGCTCCACGGGGCTCTCAGAAGCATGAATGAAGACACACGTGTACGTCAAACAGTTTGTGGCAGTGTGACTGAGAACCCAATGTTGTCAAAACAGTTACCAATATCTTTATTCTGCAAACATCTGCCGAGAAAGATAATCAACACTCAAATCAAGACCATAGCGAGGGCAGTCGTCAGTCGTGGAGCCTACTTTCACGGGTGAAGTGCATCCTCTTTTATACATGTCTTACCAATGATTTTAGAGTGCTCTTAGGAGGTCGCGTGTATTTGAGAATGTACAACTCCATTCGCAACAGGCCTACATTTTGATCAGACACGCCTATTTTGCTATAGAATTTAAGACAGCGGGGAAGAAATTTCAGACACTGTTTGGCGCCGGAGGAAATTTGATACGAGCAAGCATATGCTGTGGATACCGACCCATGAACTCTGTTACGGTGATATTAAAATTGTGTAAGCTGGAGTCACTGGGTCTGCTCAGACGTAAGCATCCGCTTGCGTTTCTTTTCAAGATCATAAAGGGCAGAAAAAGAATAAATAAACAATGCTTACAACAGCCCCTGGAAAATGTGCACACAGGAAATAGAACAGAGCTATTCAACCTTAGTTACCACGCGCTGACACTTTTCGTTCCTCTTTTTTACTGACACAATGCAAATGTCTAATAGTCGGCCAGACGCTTTTGCAGCCTAGAATATGTGGCTAACTTTCAACTGCCATTGGATACGTACTTAAAAAAATGTATTTTCAGAGTCTTGTTATAATTTTCTTTGTTGAACGCCCATTCTGTATCAGTGAACATGTGTGTTTAACTGCTGAGCTTTGTCTTAGTGTTTTGGCAAATCTTACGTTCTGCAAAGATCCCGAGAAAGGGGCTGAGCGTATCGAATAAATAAATACAAGATATTCCACTGAAAATTAAACAAACAAAAAGTAAGGCAGCAACGGGTGGGAACATGCAACGCTCAGTGGAGCATGACGCTTGACTGTCCTTTGACGACCGCGCAGCAGCCAGCCTGCATCCCAGCCACGTTGTACGATGCAGGAATTGTTAGCGCCCCCAGAAGAGAGCTTGTGCTAGAAAAAAAACAATCCTTAATTCCTTGATTTCATTCTTCATTAGGTATGAAGTGACAAATCCTTTTAATAAATCTGAGCGCGCTGTGTTAAGTACTACAGCTTTGTAGCCTGACAGTGTATAGTGGTAATACAATCATAGGCGGACAATCAAGAGCATGTTGAGGCAATAAACGTTGATTTATTTGCTTCCGTGTGTGCACTCACTATGGAATGCTTGTTGGAGGAGATGTATTTTACAGGAAGAAATCAACCCACATTCTCTTGCCGCATAGTCTTGCAGGTTGCATCGTAGACATCAAAAGGATCATTGCTGCAGTGTTGGTGGTAGACATTTTGGCAATCTGTTGGAACGGGTTGGTCCACTGTGCTAGTTGTCTGCAGGAGAAGACACTCTGTGGAGGAAGGCACACCAGAATATTATTAAACCGGAGCTTGGCGATCTATCAACTGAGAGCTAAAAAGCGATGTGGCAGTCGTTCAAAAAAGATGTAATTAGTGTTCCGGTGGCAAAAGCAATGACAGAGTTCTAAAATTCATTCACGTTTCTAGTATGAAAAGTAACGCTTCACGAAATTCTAGCACCTCTGATCATGAGCGTTGTTTGCCATTGCAGTATATCTAGCGATAGGTGTTGTGTGAAACATTGTTTTAACAACCTTTGCGAAAACGTTCAGAGCTTATAACGCCGAAATGCGAACATTACGTGCCTACGGAATACTTTGGAAAATTGTAGCATGGTAGAGGAAATGATTGCTTCGTGTAAGCTGTCGCCAGTTTGTTGTATCGTCGTATTATGTATCGTCGGGTGTGCGAGGCGTTCAAAAAAAAGGCTGTTGCAGTACATAGAGACAACCACTGACGAGTTAGGAGGAACGGTGGTGTCGTGTCTGACGAGGAGTTTGCTCGGAAGAGAAGCATTGTCGGCGAGCGTCAAATCTGAGAGCGGCGACAGTTCTAGCTCGGCCTGCGCGCAATGAATGACGGCATTGTGGCGGGAGAGAAAATCCCAGCCGAGGATAACGTCACGGGAGCACGACGAAATTACAACAAATTCGATGGCGTACACAACGTCCTCAATCACAACAAGAGCTGTGCACGCCGCTAACGGGTGAATACGCCGTGCAGCGGCTGTGCGGAGGGACAGTCCAGTAAGGGGAATCGTGACTTTCCGAATCAAGCGACAAAGTTTTGCGTCCATAACTGATACGGCGGCTCCGGTGTCCACGAGTGCAGATGTGTGAACACCATCAACAAACACGTCTATCACATTCGTCGGGCTACCCTGAGGACTTTCGCGTTTCGCCGGCGTCGCAGCCCTTGCCTCGTGGACTGCGACGATTAGTTTTCCTCTTCCCGAGCAGCGGGACGGGGCCGCATCGGTGATAGCGATTACAAAATAAATATTATTAAAAGTGTCCGATGGCAGGATTCAAACGCAGGACCTCTAGTACAGAAACTGGACATTCAAACCATCATTCCACGGACGCACGAACTCGCACGCAGCTTAAAACGCTCTTATCAATTCCTCGTCGGCAAGTCAGCGCGTTGAGACTCCTGGCGCGTTTCAACGCCACTCGCCAACATGATGCCGCGCGTCAATCAAACATGCAACATGGTCGCCGTCCCGCAAGTCGTGCACCTTTTGTTGCAGCAGACCACGATTTCATGAAGGAAACATGCGACAGCTTCTGGGAAGAGACGCTTCACTTTCATGTTCTACCAATTTCTATGAAAGAGCGATCAACCATTTTTTAACAGCGAAGTGGTTCTTAGTCAACCCTTCGCCATCTGTCCGGTGTCATGGAGGTCACGTGACCAGCAGAGCAGGAGATGCGTTCCGGGGGAGGAGGTGACCAATGAGAGGGCGTGCGCTGGGAGGAGTGACGATAAAAAAATGTCACAGTTTCGCCCTAAGGGCGAAGCAATGAATGCGATAGCAACACAGCAATGTCATACGAAGTAAGGTGAGCGGCTTTGGTAGCAACAACACGCAGAACTGTTGTCGACGCCATCGGCGTTTTGCCCGCGTTAGCTCAAAATGCGTGCGGCGTTGGTGACTGTTGCTGGAGCCTCTGATATAAATAGGCACTTGGTGCCGCAGCTAAACGTCGCCTCCCTTCCCTCCCCCTCCCCCACGGCCTCTCGCGCGTCCGAAGAAGGCGCGTTTGCTCTACATATATGGTGATTGTAAAGGAGAAAAGAGACGCCTACTTCTGCAGCCCTTAAGCGAGCACGGCGCAGAACGCGCGTTTGTTCTCCGCCGTGCGTTCACTCCCCGTGAAAGACGCGCCCCTCGCGCCCTTTCACTCGCACATACAGCGTTCGGCGCGCGGCGACGATTTCATCTCCAAATGACGTCATACGGAACCTCACGGCGACGGCGACGCCGACGGCGACGGCGACGCCGACGGCAGAAATCTGCTTTTGAGTGTCCATATAATTGCTATCGCAATAAAATGGTGTTTCTGTGCGGCGCGCCCTTTCGCATAACGCGCAACGCGTAGAGTTGCAGCCGACGCCGGCTGCGTTTCCCCGCATTCGCGCCGAAAGCGCGCGGTGTCCTTGACTGCAGCCGATGCCTCTGGTGGCGGCGCGGCAGGTTTCGACCAGAAAACTGGACACTCGTCGAGTAGTGTCGGAAGTCGCTGCCTCTCCTCGCCTCGCAACGTTTCATTATAATTCCAGCTGTAGATCTGTGTTTACTTGTGTTTACTCAATTGCATCACGTGCAACACATGCACATGTAACACTCGATGTAACACAGCTTCACTGTTCGACCATCTTCACGGAGTGGAAGGGGCGGTGATTTTATTTTATTCATCAGCTTCTCCGGCTTTGATAAGTTGCAATTCGTATCCGTTCTGTTTGGTGGCATTCGAATAGTACAGTGCCTTGTATATTGTTCATTTTGGTCAGTGGCCACGATTGTTATCGGGAAAAATTATAAGCCTGTGTAATTATGGCAAACTTTCTTTTTGATCTCATGCGCATTCAGCTTCGTGCGTTGTCTCAGAGCAGTTGCACGTTGTTATTGCCGAGTGTATTATTTAGATGCAGCTCCTGTTCTCTTTATAAATCGTGAAGTTCCTACGGTCTCCCGAAGAAATTTAATTGTGCTTGATGTGCTCTGTTTTAAATCTAAAAATGTCGTTGTTATTTAAATAGGGCGTTCCTCATAAATCACTGATAAGCACCTGCACAAAGTACCACATTTTAACCCCACGTAAAAATTGTCGATGAAAGGCTTAGTTTTTAGCGCTTCTGGAGATGAACAAATAACAATATGGTAAATTATTTGTGGGTCAGCCTTATATAAATTTTAAACCAGGTCGTTCGGTTCAACCACGCAACAAAATGCCTGGGCGCACATGCAGATATCTCTTGAAGTAACTCCTCTTCCTAAAGAGTAGGGTATCTAGTATGGCAATGATTATTGTTCATAACAAGCATAGCGCAAAATATGGCAACGAATGCTGCATAGCTACGATCAGTGAGAACAGGAAAAAAAAAACATTCCGCGACTTTTGAAACACGTAGTCAGGTACCATTTCTCAGTCTCACCCTCGTATTCAGAAATCCATCCTAACTTGAAGGCCATGCTTAACTTGATATAAATGACGCCTGGCGTGAATGTCCCAAAGACGCTCATTGCGTTTCCTTTGGTGCGTTCACGATAGGTGTCATTTAAATCAACTCAAGCGTGGGCTTCAAGTTAGGATGCATTTCTGAATACGAGGTTCATTTTAACACAAGAAACTGATACGCAGACTTACGCAAGTCGTATTTAACCATTAAACGTGAGCATTTTCAAGGATAAAATGGCGCAATACACAGGACAGAGCAAGACGAAACAAGAGGTCTCTGTCCTTGGTTTCTTGCGATTTATTGTGGACCACTGGCCTACGTTCCTAGATTACTAAAACTTAAACACTTATCCCGGCCATGGCGGCCACATTTCGATGAGGGTGAAATGCAGAAAAAAGTACCCGTGTACTTAGATTTAGGTGCGTGTTAAAGAACCCCAAGTGGTTGAAATTAATCCCCACTACGGCGTGCCTCATAATCAGATGGTGGTTTTGGCACGTAAAACCCCATATTTAAAACGTAAACATTATGCAGAAACTTCAACATGGGTTTGTAGAAATGCCGAAGTAGTGGTGACGACACACTAGCTGACAAAGTTCCTGTGTAAAGGATGATGCTTCTCATACCGCATCAATGTCCTGTAGATATTTGCTTGGTACAGTTAAAATGACTAGGAACCAGCAAAAAAAAAAAAAACTGTATCAACATGCAACCTTGAAATTCGAGCAAGCTTGTTTGCACAACGAATGTTTATTCTTATTTCAAGTTTATATACCCCCGGAGATTTGGCAGTAAAGCAAAATTCTAATGCGAAAATAGTTCTTCGCTACTTTTGTGGGTGTTATGACCGGATGTCATCCCATCTATATAAAATTAGAAATTCTTTGAAAGATACACCTGGAATGATTAAAATAAAGTGCTTACACTACGCCAAATGCCGTTACTAATGTTTATGATTTGAAATATAGCAAACACTATTGAATTGTTTACTATCCGGCCCTCTAAATACGGCCACTGGTCACCAATCCGACCTTCTGGCGAAGAAGTTTTGAGGCCGCTGCTCTATATTGTTACGTTGAGGAAGTCACATACACATGTGTATATACAATAAGTGCAAATGAGTCAACGTACATAAACAAGATGGCTGGCGAGAACAATTCTACCTCTGAACGACAAATCGTCTTCTGACTGGCGCTAATCTGACTGGCACTGTAACAATATGATAGTTTCATCGCTTGAGGACGATGTAAGAGTTTTTCCTTTAAAAAGCGGTGCTTTGTAGGGATGGAGGTATCCCTGCCTTCCGATCTTGTGTCCAGGAAGCTCAGAATAGCGTTGTCTCATGCTATGAAAGAAATTATGGGCTTTTGAGCAGCCGATGGTCCGTTTCTGGTCGTGAGACGACCCTAAGTTTTATAGCATACTTTGCAGAGAAGGTATCGCAGCAAAGCATGAGTCGTGATGAATAAGTATAAACAGTTAGGTGTCACTTGTGAGAAGAAAGCACTAAAACAAGAAAAACACCATAAGAAGTCGTGAACCAAGCCCGAATTTTGTTCTGCCTGAGAATCAGACGCACTAAAAAACAAATCCGCTTCCATTCCACCACGCGAAAGTGGGTGTACAGCCAAGCTGTTGCTGAATTTAGGCAGGCACAACGGACGTGAGACGACGACGTTAGACGAGCACCACCACCACAAGTGACGTACTTCACGCACGCACGCACTTGTACGGAAGTGCAGCATATATGCTCATTCTTCTAAGCCCTCCGCCAAGCGAAAGTGTGTTATTGAACTAATTGAAATTCTCAAATTAAATGGCGTCACTTAAATTCGTAAAGTCCGACTGGCACACACGCTGCAGGCATGATAGCTTCGGGTTGTAATTAGAACATACGAGAAAACACAATTCTGTTACGCAGAAACTCAAAGGCAAAACCCTGTTTCAGCTGCCGTTTGACGTCTGTCTGAGTGGTCGTGGCCGCTACGTGGCGGTAATGTTTTTGGGTGAGCGCAGAACGAGCTCACGGGAAAATTTCGACCAGCTAGAGGCTAAACAACTCCGCTGACGAAATTACGGCAGAATTCATCTACAGCGATAGCCAAAGTAATAGCCACATGCTTTATATTCAACTTCCATTGCAGCTGATTGAGCAGAGCATGATGGTGCGTCTGTTTCATTTCGTCGCTTTCTCAGGCACATGCACTGCGCTTCTCTGGAGAGCTAACACTTCATGCACTATACGCCCATGCCAATACGCCTGACAGAGCGGAGCGTGATAGTGTGTTCGTCTTGCTTTTTCTCTTCTGTAACCAAACCCCGCACGCGCGAGTCGCACATGTGTGACAATATCATAACAGCACGACGGCGGCGGCGATCCTCCGCTCTACTGTCGCACGTATTCTGCAGCGCCTTGTCGACTGTTAGCGTGGCGCCAAGTACAGCGTGGTAAGCCACGCTGTAGGGCAGCGTTCGACTCCTCGTAGGGGCTAGTTTTCTGGTCTTGTTTACGCGGTCATTGTATCGAGGCCAGAGGTAAACCAAAGTGGAATGGGGCAGCTATAAAAATACTCTCGCTATTAGAAGCTTGCGATGCGCGCGGCGAAAGCATCCAGCTGTGGCAGCATATGTATTCATGGGCAAGGGATTATTTGATGTCTGCTGATTTTTATTGCGAAGCATTCTGTGACTGATACAAGGCCGTTAGCGGTAAGTAGGTGTTGATCGTAGCTAGGTAGGTGCCTAACGATCCATTGTGCGCTGCAAGAAGACATATCGCTGGAATCTCCAGATTCTATTTTGTTTAAATTGTAAGCCCTAGAAAACTTTCTGCCTCTGGTTGCGCGAAATAAATAACTCTAAAATAACTATGCAAAGCCGTATAAAATATTGTGTAATGCCTTGATGAGTACCTTCACCACACCTTGTATTTGGTCTCGGCAGCGCAGAGCATACTAAAACGATTAGTATTACATTTATTCTACCGACAGCATAGCTCAAGATGATGCAGCATGTTTTATGCCATAAGCCTCTATCTTACCGGGATAGTTTTCTCTTACCGCGATGAAAACTATCTTACCGCGAGAGTTTTCATTTCCTTCACGAAAGCACTCGTATTGTTGCAAGAAGAGGGCAACAGAAATATGACACAGGTTGCGGCAGCTATAAAAGAACTTGTTGCAACAAAAATTGGCATGCGTCAAAAACTTACGTCTTTCTCTTCTCTCTGTTGGGTCCTGTATAAGGACGAAGCACTTCTTTGTAGGATCGATATACATTATCTTGAAACCTTTAGGTGTCCCACCTATTCGCATCAAGAAATCAGAATAATGGTTATTGATAGCGAGTGCGAAAATGTTGCGTTTAGTGGCAACGGCTGTTCTTAAATTTTCAATAACGTTTAGGGCTCACGTTCTAGAACACGAGGCATGCTCAGGGCAATAGGTCCGCAGAAGCGGTCTGTACTGTTATTGCGTACCCGGGTTTATGCACTTTAAATACTAACATAGTGTATCAGGGATAGGTATCTATTATTGCTATCTATAATAGAGGTAAATGCAAAAACAATTCCTCTCTTTTCAGGCATGAGTATTGCTTAATTTTCCAAGGCCATCGAAGTTTCCAATGACTCTTGTACGACGTTCTCGAAATCGAGCGCTCACTTCAAGGTATCTACAATGTGAAATTACTCAAAGGACTAAAAAATTCGGTGAGTTGGTGCTGGTCTATGGCTACAGGTAGCGCGAACGATGAAGAACAACGTAATTTCAAAGCGTAGAACTCTCAGTTAGTTTTTAGAAGGTGTAAAGTCTTTTGTACAATTGAAAATCTTGTGCCGTTGAAAATTGCGAATGGCTTAGAGGGTTATTAGCGGTGCTGTGTGCTTCTATATTGGTTGAGCGCCTCGGCTGAGCTTATGCTGCAACTAGGGAACTCGCGACGAAACCATTAGTATGATAGTAAACACTCTTGTCATCACAGGCCATGGACTGTCATGACACTTATAATATCTACAGAGGTGTTGAAGAGGCTTTCCTGGAATTCGCTAAATTTTAGATATTGTGCTATCGGGGCAAGATTATGGAAGATACGTTTGAAATGCTAATATCAGCTTTAAAAAATGATATTGGTAACATTTTACTAATATAATTGCTTAGAAAGAGAGAGGCCGTTTAATGAATAAAAATATTGCTTACCGCTTTCAAGCTTGAATGCTACTCTGTTTGGTAGAGTGTGAGGCGAAGTTGTTGATGTCGTCAGAGTTGTAGAAAACGTTGTTCTGTCCATGGAGAACAGAAAGTGAAGAAATGTCTGAACACTCGCACAAATGTTTTGTTCCTGGCAGGTTGGGAGGGCTATGTTAATTGTACTCACAGATGTCCTCCAGCGTCATAGCTGACACTGTACTGGAACGAGCCGCCGCCGGAGTTCTTTAGTAGCGAAAAGCAGTGGCGGACGTCTTGGATGCCCCTATTTTTGCTCTTCACGTAAACTCTTTCACCAATGCCAGTCATCTAAAAAAAATCACGCACATACGCAATATAACAGTATTATAGCATTAGTACTCCAAATAGAAAGCACGATTGACGAGCGCTAGCGATGTCTTATGATAATTTGATGTTTCTCAATACATTGTTACGGTACTTTAAAATAACAATTAGGCGTCGGGCTATTACCTGCTAGCCTTTTGGTTGGAGCTAACAAATTGTAACGTAGGCAGCACGTTAGTGTGGAGTAAAACAAGTCCGAGGTTCGTATTTTGGTTCTCGTGAATTAAGCTCTGTCTTCGGTCTCCTATTTGATATACTGCCACAAGTTACTGAATTCCGCCATATTAAGCTTCCTAATTTCCAAACCGCTTTTGGTGCACGAATACGTGATATTTTGCCCATTTGTTGCCCTATTACATATTTGGTGCATGATTAGGGTATGTTTGCCGGACAACAGAACTCTGAAGTGGTTTTCATTTGTCACGGTGTAGATCTTTTCACTGTATTTAGTTCTTGAACGTGGTCACTATAGACCAATTTAGAAAAGAAAATACGAAGTGTATACTCTGTGGCGCGCACACAGGCACACGTGTATATCAATTCAGCGACATACAACTTGTAACGAACACTACTATGGAACACTCCTAAGTACGAAATCTCTAACTAGTCTGCAAACTAAACAGTTATGTCATCGAAGTTCACACATCACCATATGATTCGGTGTGGGGTGTCGGAGGAGGTCACGGCCGGATTGCGACACACGTCGAGAGGGCTGCTGCTGATGCACCCAGCTGGAGCCTGGCGGCGAGAGCCCGTGTCACGACGGAGCAGAAACGTAGGCCAGGAGGGATGAGCCGTAGGCTCAGGAGCACCAGGTACAGGTAGAAGCCCGGACCCATCGTCCAACAGGTTGCAGCTTCCGCGCTGCTGCCTTCTCTCGGCTTCCTCCCTCACAATGGCGCCGGTCCCACGTGTCGCGCTCGCGCCACGAGGCTCTCCTGAAATTCTTTTTGTTTTTCCTTGTTCGGCTGCCATTGCACGATCATGCTCGCGCCTTCATCGTCGTTGTTGTCGTCTTCGCTTTTATTTTGTAACACAGCATGTGCACCTCATGACATAATTAAGGTGTTACCTACATCAGAGACCGTCCGGAGCTTGCTTCCGTGGCAAAAAATTGGCTGTGGCTTAACTCAGTTACGCCTGGGTGTGCGTAGCGAGAGGAAAGGTTAATCTTATTGTTTAGTTTGGTTCTCTCTACGGTTACATCTTTATCGTTTAGCTTCGTACGTCTGAGTGTTTAGGTTTGGTTGTTACCTCTCTTTAAGTTATGGTTACATAAAAGACTAGACATTTTTAAAGTGTAACGCATTTATTTTGAAAGTCTTCATCTTGTTGTTTCCCAATTGCCACAAAGACGGGCCAATGGTCGATGAGGGGGGAGGATAAGGGGGTTGTTGTGCAGTGACTTGAACGCGTTTCGGGTGCTATCCTCATCTGAATCCACTCGCCTGGCCGCTTCGTACTTACGACGCTTCTCGAGGCGTGCGGCTCCTTCTTCCTCCATCTCCTGGGCTCACTGCCTCCTCTTGGTTTCGTTCCGACGATGAAGCCTGGCTTCTTTCAGTCTCTCCGACTCACTTTTCATACCTGCCGACGAATCCCACCACGTCCTTCTATATTACGATGCAACGCCGACTCCTCCTCTGTTGCAACGCGGTTTCACCAGCTCTCTTCTGACGTCATGCCAGATGAAAGCGGCGAACGCTCGCAACACTGTGGCGGCGGCGGCGCGACGCCGCGCCGTGCCATTCTCGAGCAGACGACGCTGTGGCGCCGCGCCAGACCACGCCAGACCACGCCAGACGACGCGCGAGACGACGCCAGATGGTGCGGTGAGCGGCGCTGCCAGCTGCGGTGTCTGCTAGGCAACGACTCAGCTCTCGGTGCGACCACCCGCCACAGCGAAACTGCGAATGCATGAAAAACTATTTATCCCTCTTGCAAGAGAAGGGGGCAATGGGATAAAGGGTGGGGGGAGGAACTACTTGAAGTAGGCCTCCTCTACCATCTCAGCCCACTCCAGGATGGCCTCCTGAAGGTCGGGCCTCGAGCTGCGCAAGGCAGCCTCCCACTGTTCCTCACTAGATATGAATTTTTTGAGGAAATAGGGAAAGCACCCCCACATGATGTGGTTTAAGTCTGCTCTGGGAGAAACGCAGAATTTAGCAGAGGGAGAAAGGTAAATGGAGGGATGAATGCGGTGGGTGAGGTAAGGGGAGGGAAAGGTGCGAATTTGCAGCTGTCACCACAGAACTTCACACCGGCGAGGGGATTTGCACATGGGTGGTGGAAAGGTTAAACGCTCTAATTGGTAGTGTGTGCAGATGTCGTGGTAGGTAATAAGCCGATCCCGCGCTGTAAACGGCGCCTCCTCCGTAGCGAGGTCCGACACATCTGATGCTTGCGCCCGGACTGTAAATCCACGGGCACTGGGATGAGCCGCCTCGTTTCTGGCAAGGCCCGCATGCGCGGGAGTCCAGAATAATGCTACAGTTTGATGGAAAGGATGGGCTTATATGTATGACCCTACATATAATCTGGGCCTATATGTATGGTTTCGGTACGGTTCGCCAAGAAGGTACCTATGTAGTCATAAGTCTTTCCGCCAACCCCAATCAGATTAACCTCTCGGAGAATGGCGGAATGTGAAAGGTTTTTGAATGCTCCGTAGAGGTCCAGACTCAGAATTGCTTGCGTATCTAGACTGTTATTGGGTATAATGATGTCATGACATCTTGGCATGAGAGAGATAAGTATTGTTGTATTCCATGTATTTAATGAGGCGCTTAAGGATGACGTGTTCAAGTGTTATTAGTGTAGTGGTAATGATGTAGTGGTCACTACAGAGGTTAACTTGTGAGTTATGGCGTGTGACGTGTTGAATTCTGTGTGTAAGGGTAGGATCGGAGAAGGTGTCCTTGGCTAAACTGTTGCCTAGCCTGGTTGGTGCATCGATGTCATTATGCAATGTGAGTCTGTGGTCTTGTATGTGGATCCACAGGACTCTGCCCTTAGGAGTAGAAATGGAGTGACCCACAACAGGTTGGGTGCATTGAAATCACCAAGAATTAAGAGCGGATGGTGGGTGGAAGCGGCAATGGCTATTGCAAATAGGCAGTCAAAGCGGTGATGTTTGTCTCGTGCATGACTGCAGATATTGAGAATGTAAAGATAAGATCCGTTATTTTTGCGAGGAATAACTTCTAGGAAATCATGCTCTATATCGACGCTGTCGAATTGGGAGTGACTGGCGGTGAAAAGTTTTTGCGTAAGAATTGCTGTTTCGGGCCGGGAGACCTTATTGGTCTGATAGAACATTTTAACCTGGGAAGCTGACTGGTCATGAGTTTCCTTAAGCGCTATGACAACTGGAAGATTAGAAGAGGCGGCAAGAAACTGCTGGAGGTATGCTTTCTTTTTTTCGGAACCCCCTACAGTTCCATTGCCACACTTTAAACTCGAAGCGAGTCAGGTTATTGGTCATTGTTAAGTGTAGAGGCGGATTGGAGCAGGTGCAGCTATGTTAGGATGATTCGCAGTGACTCCAGCTATCAAACTTGTAGTTTGTTGGATATGTGCTTGTACGAAATCAATAAACTTGTCAAGCTTTTCATTTTTGGCTGTGTAATCTGTATTGATTTTTTCAACTGCGGTGAGTATATTATAGAATTTAGTCTCCAAAGCGGTTAGCCTGTCGTTATATTTTAAGACTGTCTCGTCCATGGCCTCCTCTGATCGCGGAGTGCTCGGAGTTTTACGTTTGCGGGGGGGAGGGCTGAAGCGGTTCCCGTTCAGCGGAGGGGCCAGTATCCATAGGGTGATGGAAGAGGTTTCAGGTAGGGCTGATAGTTGATTTATCGAACGGGTGGATTTAGGCGGAGGGGTTTGAGTGGTTGAAGCGGAGGGGTGACGAGATTGGAGTTCTAGTTTAAGTCTTTGAATTTAGGCTTTTAGAATTGAGTTATTAAGGAGGAGAGATTCAGTGTCAGCAGTCTCACTTGAGGAGCAGCCTTAGCCCAGCTTACCTGGGGTGGGCTGCGTGCGGAATTGGCTAGAGGAGGGCTTGGTGATAGGGCTGGCCAGGCGACGTCTTGGGCTGCGGAGCGAGGCTCGCGTTCCTTGCTTTTGCTGCGACTACTTCGCTGATTTCAGTTGTGAGTGGGGTCGACACTGGGAGTTCGGTGGGTGGGTTCAGTGTCTTGTTTGTGCCTGGGATGTGTAGGGCGCTGCTTGAATCTTTGTTTGCACAGCGAGGAGCTGGCTGGATGGTTTCCACTGCACACAACAGAGATGGGGTGACATTCGTGGTCCATGGGTGCGTCTTTCATTCCGCACTTGAGGCAGTGTGTGTCGGTGTCATTGGTGCAGACGTCCTGGCGTTGAGCAATCTCGGGCCATCGGGTGGAGGCTTCTAGCATCTGCCTGAAGGGACGGCATCGAAGTGCTCAATCGTCGTAGTTGACGTAGAAAGGGATTATTTTGCCTTGGAATATGACCTGGATGGTTTCAGTATTGCCCAGGAGTCGTGCACCCTCAATAGTCAGCGTTGGGTTGCATCTGCGGAGGGTTGAAGCGATGTCGTCTTCTGAGTAATCTGGGGGCAAGCGAATGCTTCCTCTGCAGGTATCGACGGGATCGGTGACATGGGTAGCGACTTCGTGAGGGGTACCATTGAATTGCAGATTCTGGATGTTGTGGAAGAGATCGGCACGACCCATGTCTGCTGTGCTGATTAGAGTGGTATGGTTGACGGTGTTGACACGAATTTGGTCAGAACTGATGCGGTCGGAGATACAGCTGCGCGCGCCATCGACGCCAGCTGCGTCGCGCGGCGTTCCTTCGCTCATGCTACGCGGATTTAGGCCGAGCAGCGAGACGCGCAGCCGAGGGTCCTAAAAAGGGCTGGGGGCTCGCGTAAGGCACGTCGGAATTGACAAAAATAACTTGGAAAACGCTGTTTTATGCATTGATGCACGCAAAGTTAACTGGAACGCCCATGCATTTGGTTGGACACTTTGAAAATGAATATCTCGAAACTGGTTCAGTCCTGAGAATTCGTTCCAAGTGGATACGCCTTGCGAACTCAGCGGCTTGTAATTCGTAGATTGAAAGACGTGCAGTTAAATAATAATTTAAGAAATAATTAGCATACTTATTTTACCTATTCAATTAGGCGTTTTGATTTCCTGGAGGAAGTAATGGCTGCCTCATCAAGTAGTTTGGATCAAGGATTTTAATTGTGCTATCTGCCACAGGCAATTTTTAAAAATTTGGTGCAGCTAAAATGACACACACTGTATATAGACCGTTGATGTTAAAGGAATGCACTGGTTGAGATGAGTAATGACCACACATATTTATAAGTGCTTTAGTATTGCTCGCTTGATCGACAAACACAATTTTTCGTGTGAAGCTTTACGCGGGTTACAGGCGGCGGGCATTTTCAGGCGCCAGCCACAGCCCCAGCTCTTTCAGCACAGGAGCAGAATTAAGAGGAGCACCATCAGCCGAAACAAACTTTTCGAAATCGAATTCAAGCACGTGCGAAATTTTATGCATATAAGACGTACCCGATATCCTTCTTTTTCGTGTCTTGTCAAATGATGTCAAATGTCGCCGGTGGCCGACGTGAGCGATCATTAGGTGCAATTTCGCGTCTTGGAAACGGACGCGTCGCACGCCGTTTGTTGCGCTGTGCAAAGTGAGTTGCACAGTGCGCGTCTTGTGCCGACATGCGTGAAATCTCGCAAAAGTGATCGTATTGCTGAATGCAATTTCCAACGTGGCAACGCAGAAATGGGTCGACTACGCCGCGTGCGCACCGCCCACGCCGGTCGATGCCATGCTGGTAGCATGTGTACATTTCTCCCACGGCCAGTGCTGTCCCGGCGTTTGATTTTGCAAACTTCGGGCAGCTCCGAGTTGTCTTGGGATCCCAGCCCACGTGACTTCCTATCAGAACCGGAACTAGCTGGCTGCCGTCTGGCTGCCTGCGGGCTGCCAGAACTCCGAAAATCGAAGAAGCCCACTAAAGGATGCTGGTTGAAGTCATAGTCATGAGCATGACTCAGCAACAGGCAATGCCTCAGCAAAAAAAAAAGATTAACACTCAAGAACCACTGAAATGTGTTTCTACATGGGTACTAAGTGAAGGAAAAGGCTGAAGGTTGATGGTCGAATCATAGTCATGAGCATTACTATGGCTTTCACCTTAAGGTCTCTTAGGTGTAGCTAAAGGGACTCCTGAGCACTCTCGACATGAATGTCATGACACGCGTGTCATGTAGGTCATGAAACAACCGCCTACGTCTTGGTGCTCTCATGGTCGTTCCGGTAACTTGGTCGGCTCCCCACACTCTGCTTCGCATATCGTCGATCTCCACAGGGCGTGGGATCTGCTGGCTTTTTTTATTAATGTCATAGACCACGAGCAGGCGGCGTGTACGCCTTACACCAGACCATCTCTATCATTTAAAAGTTATGCCTTCGTAGCACGTCGGAGAACTTCAAGTGAACGACAAATTGACTCCCTGAAAGCTGCAATTGGTTGAGGTGCCCAGGCTCTGTAGACGAAGTGATCGTCTCTTGGTTAAAATTTCAGAGCTACTTCACTTGCCTGCGGCATTCGTTGATGTTTTCCGTACAGCTGGCTACTGGCTTTCAACTAAACTTTTACAGGTAACGTTTCGTTGCGCGCCACATCACCGTTCTCGGTCAGCTTCTTAGTGCTAGCCATGTCCGATCAGACAGTGGGAACGAGTGCGTTGTAAAACACTTCGCTGTTCTCCGTTCAGGTAAAGATAATCAGCGCGGCATCTCATAGCTTACTTCGGCAAAGCATTGTAAGGTCGCTCATGGCGCGAGAGAAGCTTATCAGAAATGCCGACTTGAAGACAGTGCTTTTAGAGAAGCACGCGAGACGCAGGAGAGAAGCGGATATGTCAGTAGTGGTGGTCGTAGTGATTTTTTTGGAAAAGCCATCATTCGTACATTCGCGCGCTTGCGACCTTACACGTGCCGCATAAGTTTGAGTTGTCACTGACATACTCTGCACTTTATAGTCAAGCTTCTGACGTAGAACTATCTGGTCACATAAAACCACATTACAGCAAGTACAAATATTTTCACGGACCACAATATCATGATAATGACTTTTCGGTGGCCATACAGAAAACTTGTACACACCACAGATATGTCACTTCAGAAAAGCTTATGCAGTGTTGAATATTCCATGAAGTGACTTCGCACACACGTTGTGAAGATGACATTCCTTCTTTTAAGCTGGTTATCAGTGACTTGAATGGGGAACGATTCCAGATAAGTCATGATAGCACATTTCAATCTCTCGCCATCATACTTGCACTGTCCAATATGTTTCTCCAGATGCCAGTACGGGCTCCACTATGCTGTTTGTTGACACGATTCCCCTTCCTGGCGTCATTCTCTTGTAGGATTAGCGTATATTATATAACCTATCTCGCGGGTAAACAGATCTACATTTGGTGGGTGCGTGTTATGTTGTATGCAATAACAAAGAATTGGCGCTAAGGAGCGCTTCCTTCTGGGTCACCAAATTCAGGCTCAGGTTGCTGCGAGGCACATGGGGTATATTCATACCATGTTTACAAAACACGCGTGCACGCGGTTCACTCATCTGGACTATAGATGGACTACAGCGGTCTTCTTTAAATGTTCTGCAGTGGAGATTCTCTTCGCCATTGACTGTTGTAGAGTTTCTTGCGGACTTAGGAATAACGTACTTGGGTTACTGATTCCGCGTCAGGTTGTCTTTTATTGTTTTTAGTTCAGCTTTTAGGGTGGCCTGATGAGAGCACGTTCGCACTACCAGTGCATGAGCGACGCCACAATGAAACGCTTGTGAGTCCTAGCTTCTACCGATTTGAAGCCGAGGTATGCATAACCTGCTGCATTCATAACCATTCCGTGCACGTATAATCATCAAACCTTTAAATGCATAAGCATTTCTATGCCTACCCAACGAGAAAACCGAATGTACTCTTCTCCCAACGTAGATCGCTTTCAAAATAGGGCCGCACGGCCGCGCGATACGCAGTCGCCACCGGAGTACACCGCCTCCCCCTTCCCTACCCTCACCCGGAGCCTTGCATGCGATGGAGGAAGACGGCGTGCTACTTCCCCACGTTCCTCCCTTGTGCGGCCGCGACATACGCAGCCACCGCCGGAGTACGGTTCATCATGGTTCATAATGGTTCTACGCGGATGGATAAGGCGCTAAAGAGCGATAACGGCTTATAATGATCGGAACGTCATCAGCACACCTAGAGCCGCCACCTGCAGTAGTTTGCTTGCGTCATCAATTCACCTTGCACCGCCATCCGCAGCAGTTAGTGTCGCCGCAGCGCTGTCGTTTATACTGGTCGGATCAAGTTTCATAACATTGATAACGACACCGTGCCGCGTGTCTATCGTTGTGGTCAGGGTTGCTCCTTCATAAATTCGCGTGCCGCAGAACTTGGCACTATGAACTCATTCAGCCGGCGCTTGCTCCTACTTTACACAAAATTTTGGGCATTATGCTTGTGGCTCAATGATAACCTTACCATCACTGCGTTGCAAAGTTTTGCCTACGGTTGCAGCGAGAAAAGTGCTTTGCGTGGAAGGATTCATGCTGGTGACATATTGATCACTGATTTCCTAACCATTCCTACCGCAGCATGACTTTCAGGTGGAAGAATCTGACAGATGAGGCTAGCTCATCGGGATTGTCAATTTGGTTTCAAATTATCTACAGCCTTTGCGAAGTTTTGTTGGTGAAATCCTGAGCAATGGAACCTGGTCCTTCCCAACAAAAAGGAACTAACCAGTTTATGTGACACACGAATTCTTGATTACGTTAGCCCCTATTTGATAGCATGTCTGTAGTCATGGTATACTGTAGTCATGGGCGACTTCAGTGCAAAAGTGGGGAAAAGGCAGGCTAGTGAGCAAGCAATTGGCCACTACGGCATCGATTCTAGAAACGCTAGAATGTTGGTAGAATTCGCGGAAAGCAATAGGCTCCGAATAATGAATGCCTTCTCCAGGAAGCGCAGCAACAGGCAGTGGACCTGGAAAAGCCCTAACGGAGAAACAAGGAATGACATAGATTTCGTACTCTCTGCCGGTCCCAGCATAGTGCAGGA
Source organism: Dermacentor silvarum (assembly GCF_013339745.2). NCBI lineage: Eukaryota > Metazoa > Arthropoda > Arachnida > Ixodida > Ixodidae > Dermacentor > Dermacentor silvarum. The sequence continues at coordinate 54,166,273 of NC_051164.1, read as the reverse complement.
TGTAGAAGTGTTAGGTAAGGTAAAGTGCAGTGACCATAGGTTAGTGAGGTCTAGGATTTCTCTGTTTGAAGAGAGAAAGAATAAAATTAGTCAAGAAGAAACAGGCCTACCTAGAGGCAGTAGGGGTAAAAGCAGACATTCAGGCTGGTGCTCGCAAACAAATATGCAGCTTTAGAACAGGAAGATGAAGACAACATAGAGGTAATGAATGAAAGCGTAACTAGGCTGATCTCAGAAGCAGCAATTGAAGTGAATGAACCTCTCTATGAACAATGAACCTCTCTATATGTCTTTCATAGATTATGAAAAGACATTTGATTCAGTAGGGATACCAGCATTCATAGAGGCATTGCATAATCAAGGAGTACAGGACGCACACGTGAATATCTTGGCAAATATCTGCAAGGATTCCACAGCTACCTTGGCTCTCCAGAAGAAAAGTAGAAAATTACCTATCAAGAAAGGTGTCAGGCAAGGAGACACAATCTTTACAATGCTATTCACTACATGTTCAGAAGTATTCAAGCTCTTAGACTGGGAAGGCTTAGGAATGAGAATAAACAGCGAGTATCTCAGCAACCTTCGGTTTGCAGATGACATTCTCCTATTCAGCAACAATGGGGACGAATTACAGCAAATTATTAAGGACTTTAACCGAGAACGTGTAAGAGTTGGGTTGAAGAATAATATGAAGAAGACAAATACAATGTTCAATAGACGGGCAAGGGAACAAGAATTCAGGATCGCCAGTCAGCCTTTAGAGTCTGTAAAGGAGTACGTTTATCTAGGTCAAGTACTCACAGGGGACCCTGATCGTGAGAAGGAAACTTACAGAAGAATAAAATTGGGTTGGAGTGCATACGGCAGGCATTACCAAAACGTGACTTGGAGCTTACCACTGTCGTTGAGAAGGATAGTGTACAATAATTGCTTTCTACCGGGGCTAACACATGGCGCAAAGTCTTGCAGGTTAACAAAGAAGCTCGATAAGAAGTAAAGTACAACACAAAGAGCGATGGGATGAAAAATGTTAGGCCTAACGTTGAGAGACGGAGAGAACGTTGTGGATCAAAGAAAAAACGGGGATAGCCGATATTCTAGTTGACATTAAGCGGAAAAAATGGAGCTGGGCAGGCCATGTAATGCATAGGAAGGATAACCGGTGGACCATTAGAGTTACGGAATGGATACCAAGAGAAGGGAAGTGCAGTCGAGGACGGCAGAAAACTATGTGGGGTGACGAAGTTAGAGAATTTGCAGGCGCAAGTTGAAATCAGCTAGCGCAAGACAGGGGTAATTGGAGATCACAGGGAGAGGCCTTTGTCCAGCAGTGGACATAAATATAGGCTGATGATGATGATAGCATGTCTGGCACGCCCATTACTATATACTCTCGAAATCACACCACATCTGCCTAGTATCCTACATGTAGGACAGTGCGTTTCGAAACGTAATAAGAATTTTTATATACCGAGCATAGATATTCTTTAGTATGCGCATTTTGTCTCCCATGGATAGGCAATCACAATACGGGCAACATTAAATTATATTTCAATCAATTTTCTCATCTTTTCCTGCCATGAAATAGCGCCCTTCTCGATATCTACGTACCCCTGATGTTCCATCTTTTGTTACACGAAGATGACTAGATACAGACTTACGAAAATTTGCGCATACAATAGCTATCACCTCTTGAATACAGGTTAGGAGCTTTAAGATTTTGTATAAACATGTGTGGAGCAATGGCAAACAAACGTAGTGTGCTAAATGTAGTGCTGTAATCCAGGGAGAAGACGGGGAATGCCGGATGATGGAAATTCAAGACGATGAGCAAAGCAAGAACAAAATGAAAGCAGGAGCCAGAGTGCCAAAGTTTCGGCAACGTTTCTTTCAAGGCCTTGAAAAAACCAAGTGCGTTTGTCGAAACGTTGGCTGATGCTTTCATCTTGTTCTCGTTTTGATCATGTAGTGCAGTAGGCATATACAGCTTAAAGACTGCCCGCAAAGAGCGAAAAACAAGTACATGATTGCCCTCACGCGCTATCGTTTTGCATCGCTCTCAACCGTGCTTCGATGAAACAAGGTGTGCTTAATAGAGACGGTGGTGGGCGTATTTTCCGCGTGCCGTCCTGGAAGGTGTTATCGCACAGTCAAGACGATGCTGAGAGCGGCGGCTGCTTACTTTGCAACGGTCCCACACGCGTCACGCAAGGAATCAGACAAGCGTCATGTGCGGACTTCGCTGTAGGGCCGCTAGATGGTGCAGCGTTTTAAGAGGGAAGCGTGAGATAAGAGCCCAGCTCCAGTACGCATCTCAGGCATGACGTGCTTGGACGGTGACAATATAGTGTGTCGCTATATTGGTTTAGTGCTAATGAAATTAACGTCGACAGTCATCTTGAGATGACATCCGCCGGATTTTTTATTGCGATAGCACTTATATGGACACTGCACGCGCATTTCTGCAGTCGCCGTTAGGTTCCGTATAAAGCCCAACGGTGATAAACTCGTCGCCGCGCGCCGTGTGCTGTATGTGCGAGTGAAGGGACACGTGCTTGCACGGGGAGCGAGCGCACGGAGGAGAGCAAACACGACGTCTCCGGTCGTGCGAAAGAGCGTTGGGGGATGGGAGGGAGGGAGGGAGGGGAGGCGACGTTTATCTGCGGCACTAAATGCGTATCTTGCAACGGGGCGCAAGGGGAACTGGCGTTTCAATCTCCCACGTAAAGGAGGAAAGTGGGAAGGCTGCACTGGAGGGAGGTTGCGCGGCTTCTATACTGTGCCAGGAACTGAGTACTTGAACTTTGCATGGCTGTAGGCTGTCGCGCGCACCGTATCTTGAAAGCGATCTCCACACGGCTCCGGCCTTTGTATGCGCTGTGCTTTCGCCGCTCAGTTTCCGTTGAAGCGATAGACCACACGAACCTTCGGTCACTGCTCCACCACGCTTGATCACGCCAGCGTTTTAACAGTGCTTGTGTGCGGTCATCGAGTGTGATCTATTCATGTTAGCTGGAGCGCGCTGACACCATGCTTGTTAATTCAGTTAGTAAGCGAATGTGTCCAAGTTTATGTAGCCCATAAAACTACTATCCTTACTCCATATAGTCTACTAGTAAATTTGCTATCGCAAATGATTCTTCGCCTTTCGGTCGAAACTGCGACTTATTTCTACTCATTTAGAGTCTACGGGAAATTGTCTTATCAATGGCAACGATGGGACGTGTCATGCAGTAAGCCTTCAGGTCAGGTATCTTCATCATCATCATCCTATATTTATCTCCACTGCAGGACGAAGGCCTCTCCCTGCGATCTCCAATTACCCCTGTCTTGCACTAGCGTATTCCAAGTGGCGCCGTCGGAGTCATGTGGGAGGTAGTGGCCGAATACTGCACCAGGGAGGCCAATTCCTGTTCTGGTGAGGGAGTGACTTTGATGAAGCTTACTGGGCCTGCCTAGTTTGGTTGCACCTGAACTAGTATAGCCCCACTAGCTCTCGGCAATATATATATATATATATATTGCCGGAGTCAGGCACCACTCCATACCTGAAAATGTGGTGGACTGCAGTAGGATTCGAACTTACGACCTTCAGATTTGAAGTCGGGTGTTCTACCTCTGCTCCACGCCACGTCAGGTATCTTATTCCCTTCTATTTCAGGTCTACTTGAGTGGAGGTCGACTACAATCAAGAAAGAAACAGGCTTGTGCGTAGGATATAGGCTTCGGAGTTAACCAATGTAACCCTAAGGTCAGTTGGCAAAAAATTTTTGAGTGTAGCTGTTCATCTGGTAGTTGAAACGTTTCACTTTGTAAATATAACCTGGTGGTAACTGCGCTTACGGAACCATACTTGCGCGGCCTCCACCAAAGCTTCGTTGAACCCATTGTATACGAACCTTACGAGACGATTTTTAAAGTCAAAATATCTTACCCGACATGCGAGCAAATGCTTAGGGGCCTCTAAAGCAAAGAGCAAGGTGTCAACAAGATTATTGCTTGAACTGTAGGAATACGAGCACAGAAGATAGTCTACGCTCGTGTTTGTCTAGTCTAGTCTCGGTATTCGCGCATATCCCAAGAAGTCAATTGATATTGTTGCGATACAACAGGCGCTTGTGAGGCATGGCGCAAGGGAAGACGAAGACGGGCATCTGGGCTTGGCACGAGCTGGTTACGATTTCTGTCTCTGGCTGAGCTGCTCTTGAAAATGCATCATAATTAGTTGCTTTGTGTCTCTCCGCATGTAACATTTGGTGGAGGTTTGCGATCCCCGTCCTCGCCCCGGAGCCCTGAAGCGCTCGCTACATCGAGTTCGCTGCCATGCCTCCCGGAGAGGAGACCCCATCAGCGCCTCTGCCGCGTCTTACTGCAAATGCGCGGCTTTATCGCGAAGACTAGATTGCACAAGTCGCTCCTCTGAATCGCGTGGCGGGCTTCGCCTAGTAAACGTAGTGCTGTCGGCATAAACGTCGGAGTAAATGTAGCAACATGAGTGAAAGGAGGGAGTGTAATCGCAGGGAAAGAAGAGAAGAAAGTCGTTTTATCAGTATGAGGCTCGCCTTGAAGCCTACTAAATAAACCTCGTTTCTTTCGTGTCGAAGGGATATGTATGATTTAGAAAGTTTGCTAATCAACGAACCCTCGGCCTGCTTGGTCATATTGCCCTTTGGTATCACTCTGGTCTCCATTGATGTTCTGATTTGTGCGCGTGAATGTATCCGAAGGTCTGGAGGGTCTTAAGTCAGCTCGCGATTCGGCGCGATAGTATCGCCACACTTTAATAGATTTGAACTGGTAGTGATTGTTTTGGACGGAGAATTTATGAAGGGTAGTTTATGTGAAGCGGCACCAAATAATATTTGTAGAAACTGTATTGTGACGCAATATAAACTTGATATATAACCTGCTGGTGTTTAGCTAATGGTGCGCAATTGATGTAAACTATGTTGTTTTAGGAATTGTGTAAATACGTGATTTAGTTTTCGTATTTATATTATGCTATATATGAATGCATATGTTATGTAAGACACATATAGTAAAGGTAAATAGACCAAAGGAAGAGAATTGTTCATAGCATTTAACGCTTGGTGTGATTCAAGAAATAACAAATGGAGCCATGAAAATAAATTGGAGCATTCAAAACAGTAGCAAAAGAGAATATACAACTTACATCTGCCGCATGTTGCCTATCGAAGTGTTGTGGGTCGTCTTCGTAGTTTTTACCTGACACGGTAGAAGTTAGAGCAAAAATGCAAAGACAGGCGCTGAAAATGACCATTTTTGAGCCTTGCTTCCAGTCGAATGCTCGTTTTAGAAGTGAAACTTCGTTCTTTTATACAAGTTGAGAGGGCTCACGTCATTACGAGCTACGTGTGAAATAAATTTACAAAAAAAATTACAATTTATTGCATTGTAATAAGCGTGACATAAAGAACTTATGATCACACTTCATTCGCGCATATTGTCTCGTGTCACCAGTGAGTGATCACATTCTTGTAAACCTCGCCTAGCTTGTTATGCACAAGGACATTCTGTTTTTTTTTTTTAATGCGATATCAATTTTCTGTTAACTGTCAGGAAAAAGTTTGTCGTTTCCCATTGGTAACCGGAAGATTGCGAGGAGGAATGTTGAAAGAGTAAAGATTGACGTCAAAGGTTGCAAAGAGGCCTTGACGTCGTTTCTTAGCCAACCAGTTGTGAGGGCAAGTAGGTTAAAGAAGCGTTGCTCGTAGTTGGTCCTGCCCCTCAGATCGCTGTTGTGCGTCATCGGAGGGAAGGTTAGAAGGTCAGCTACCCAGTCTAGGTGGCGCACCATTATGTTCTACTCAATCGACCCTGTAGCGGAGGCAAGGCAATGTTCTGAATTACACGGCTAACATGGACGTTATGCGCCCACATTTTAGCGTTCCTGCTGAGCAGCTCTGTGCATACCACACTCTGGCGCCTAAAGGGGCCCTAAAACACTTTTCATTGGCGTCGTAGAATGCAATTAACAATAACACGCGAAGGTTTAGATGTATATTGCTGTTAAAGTATTAATGCGAATAACATTCTATGGCTACTTCAGCGGTATCCGTCCATCCGTCCATCCGTCCGTCCATCCGTCCGTCCATCCGTCCGTCCATCCGTCCGTCCATCCGTCCGTCCATCCGTCCGTCCGTCCATCCGTCCGTCCATCCGTCCGTCCATCCGTCCGTCCATCCGTCCGTCCATCCGTCCGTCCATCCGTCCGTCCATCCATCCATCCGTCCGTCCATCCATCCATCCATCCATCCGTCCGTCCATCCATCCGTCCATCCATCCGTCCGTCCATCCGTCCATCCGTCCGTCCGTCCGTCCGTCCGTCCGTCCGTCCGTCCGTCGTCGTCGTCGTCCGTCGTCGTCCGTCTGTCTGTCTGTCTGTCTGTCTGTCTGTCTGTCTGTCTGTCTGTCTGTCTGTCTGTCTGTCTGTCTGTCTGTCTGTCTGTCTGTCTGTCTGTCTGTCTGTCTGTCTGTCTGTCTGTCTGTCTGTCTGTCTGTCTGTCTGTCTGTCTGTCTGTCTGTCTGTCTGTCTGTCTGTCTGTCTGTCTGTCTGTCTGTCTGTCTGTCTGTCTGTCTGTCTGTCTGTCTGTCTGTCTGTCTGTCTGTCTGTCTGTCTGTCTGTCTGTCTGTCTGTCTGTCTGTCTGTCTGTCTGTCTGTCTGTCTGTCTGTCTGTCTGTCTGTCTGTCTGTCTGTCTGTCTGTCTGTCTGTCTGTCTGTCTGTCTGTCTGTCTGTTGTCTGTCTGTCTGTGTCTGTCTGTCTGTGTCTGTCTGTCTGTGTGTCTGTCTGTCTGTCTGGTGTCTGTCTGTGTGTCTGTCTGTGTCTGGTCTGGTCTCTTACGCCCAACCCAGTTGTCTAAGTTGTCTACCAGCTAGGGTCGCTAGGTATGTGGTCCTGGTCATGATGCCGCCGCAGTCCTTTGACGTCATTCTAGCTTGGTGATATCTTACACAGTTCATGCCGCTATCGCCACGCCTTCTACCCCAAGTCAGGGCCCTATTCTCGACACGCATGGCGGTTGCACGGCCGCCATTATCCGTACTGTTGACTCTCTAATTGGCTGTCGAGAAGTAAGGTGTTTTTAAATTTGTACCAGGCAACGGAAGTTTTGCAAAATGCATTTGCGCTTTTTCATCAAAATGACGACACGTGACGTGGAGCTGCAAATTTTATCCACTAATACTGTTTTCATGTCCTTGGCAGCTATATTGCGACTTTAGAGCTTTAAAAAGAACGTGGACGGTAGCGTTCAAAAGCCCGTGAAATGCACGTGCAATTTAGCGAATACGGGATGGCGTTTCTAGATAGCCGCCATGTCAGCTTGATGATTGGCTGAAGAAATATCCCCGTGAGGAGCGTCACAGGAAAGGCCATTTTGTAAACGTCAATTTGACGATGCCTGACGTAGCGCTAAGCCTCCATTGCAGAGATCTTTCGCCATAATTTGTGGTGCTACAGCCGCGCGAATTATGCTAATGAGCAGCCATATGTAATGGTGGACGAGAGGCATGCGTTACGCCCTTCGTTCGGGGCGACGAAAACCTTTGTTCATAAATAGGGTTCATAGAATTGGCAACGTTCTCGGGTGGTGTTGACATTTGTGTTTTGGGCCATCATTTCCTTAAAAAACGCGATTATTTGAAATAATATTGGTTAAACATTACAAACCTATTGCGACCTCTTGAAGTTTTCACTGCTGCGTTCGTAATGTAAACAAGAATAATGACTTTTCACATCATTAGTCATTATGACAACGGCTGTTTTTCAATTTATAAAAGAAGCGGACGCAGGGCGGCGCCTTGAAGTTTCCTCATGTCGTGCGAGTAAGCAGCGAAGTGAACGAGAGAGGCTGCGCCAGCGCTTGCGTCGCGCAAGCGGATACCTCTAGCGCGAAACGCCGGTTGTTCTATTCTCTCCTGGTCGTCTTCTCTCCCATCGCACGCCTTGTGAGCGCCCGAGGGCACGTTCACTTCGTCTCCACAATATATAGAAGTCCGCGTGTGTGCTGTGAATATATATAGAAGTATTCTTTGAATATCTCTAAACGCGCAAAGGGCGGATCATCAAATTTTTGAGGAGATACCGTCACATGAGTATAGAAACGTGTAGGTGCCATCATACCATTCTAAGGGATACGTGTGTCGTCTAATTTCTTGTCCTGCGTTTCGCACAGTTTGTAGACTGTGAACCTCTAACAAGAAGGTAAAATCAATATGTGCTACGCACAATGCAGAACCGTAGGACCACGGCATGCTGGCAGGCGCACTTGCCGTAGGGAGTTCAACCTTTCTGCACAGCCTCGCATGCCGGCCCCGGTTAGCCGGTTTTGTGCAAATAAATATTATTAGTATATTATTATTATTGCATGTTATAGTTCCTTCACTGTAATTTATGGCAATCATCCAGATTACTTAAGCTAGTCATGAAATTAACCCATATTAGATCAACGTTGTTACGACATGCTAATGGGAGTCATTTCAAACTATATTAAGCAGCCAAAGGAGAAAAGTAAGAAAGCTTCAATGCTCATTCCTATCTGGTGTTCCCAACCAGATTCTATTTGCAGAATTTTATGCCCGTTTGAGTTGCGTACAATGTAATGCTCAAAGCTGGAAAAACTGATTCCTATTCTTGCTCTCGATAGGCTGCTTCAATGTGAATAGCAAGCTATCAATATTAATTTCGAAACTGTCGGGATCTGGTATAAACACACATTAGTTTTTGCTTTTCCTTTTTGTGCGTCGTCAATTTATTGCTTGTCAGCCAGCATTTACTCGGCATGTTTTGCACATTTTAGATTGTTTGATCATCTCGGCTTCCTTGTTCGTCATTTGTGTTATCTGATGCCGTTTGCAGCCGGGCTGGTTTTTATTTCTTAGACGGCAGCAAGTCACTTTATTGGCCTTTATGGTGGTTTTCTGTACTCTGCAATTTTCTTATTTGGGCAATGTTAAGAGCGTATAGTGTGAAGCAGTAAGAATCAGATACGCCAACATCCAAATAATTAGAAAGTTTATTGTGAAAAAACAGGAATTTATGAAGGTTACTAGAAAGTAGCACAGCTTGAAACAATGATACAGACCGTGCTGATGAAACCAAAAATAGTCAAAAAGAGGAGAGAGTGAAAATGAAAATAAATATACAAGTCCAGGGAAAGAAAAAAAAAGAACACCATTGTGATCACCAATTGCGCATGCGACGACCTTCCAAGAAACTCAGTTATATTTCCCATGACACGAAACTGGAAGAGGGTACTTGCATGAGCAAGCTGCCCGTATGTCTATCGGAAATTAATTAATTAAATTATGGGGTTTTACGTGCCAAAACCACGATCTGATTATGAGGCATGCCGTAGTGGGGGACTTCCGAAATTTAGACCACCTGGGGTTCTTTAACGTGCACCTAAATCTAAGTACACGGGTGTTTTCGCATTTCACCCCCATCGATATGCAGCCGCCGTGGCCGGGATTCGATCCCGCGACCTCGTGCTATTGGAAAAGGAACTGTTTCTTGAAAGCGGGTGGCGCGCATGATTCGTGATTGCAATGGTTGTTTTTATAGTGATGGCAATTATATGGACACTCCCAGCGCATTTCTGCCATCGCTATCGACGTGAGGTTCCGTATAAAGTCGAACGGTGATAAAATCGTCGCGGCGCGCCGTACGCTGTGTGTGCGAATGAAAGAATACAGGCAGGAAGTGTGCGTGATTCAGGCAGGAAGTGTGCGTGAGGCGAGGCGACGGAGAGGGAGAGCGAGGGTGGGGGGGGGGGGGGTGCGTTCTGCACCGTCGGCTGCTGCTCACAGTGCGGCCACGCGGGCGCCGTATCTTCAAAGCGATCTGCGATGGGGACAAAGTGCAAGCGCCTAGTGCAGGTAGCTTCGTATGCACTGTGCTTTCGACGTTTAGTTCGCGTTTAAGCGATACGAGAGACAGCGCGAAGGTCAATGTGCCCGCTGCAGCTGGCGCACTTTCTCACTCCGCCGTTTTCACCGCGAGTTTCCGCGGTCATCGAACGAGATGTGTGTGCGTGCGTGACACCATGCTTGTCTATTTAGTTAGTAAGCGAATGTTTACAACTTTACACAGCCCGTTAAACTAATATCCTTGCTTCGTAAGCTCTCTACTAATTTTCTATCACAATCGATGCTTCGCCTTTGCGGCGAAACTGCGACTTTTTTTCCTGCACTTTGATATTTATCTGTATTTTTGCTTTTGTAACGTTTTATTTATGTTTGATTGATTCAAACGCCTATTTTTACCTTGCCTTTTCGCTGTGCTTTCTTTTTCTGGTAAACTGTAGAAATCGCCTCATTTCCAGAATAAAGCTCAAATGGAAATTACCACTCATGCATGTTTGGTGTCATACTGCTTCAGGCTATGTACGCTTGCAACATTTATGTTTGTGCGTGTGTGTGTATGTGTGTGTGTGTATCTTACATTTGGATGCGAAATTGGGACCTTGTGCGGGACATCGGTCTTCTCTTGTGCAGAATCATGAATTCATTGACTAAAGTGCAACAGAACGACAACAGACAAGAAGGGAGTGAACACGCAGACTGTTTTGTTCCTGTCCGTTGTCCTTCTCTCGTGCTGCAGTTAATAATGAATACACACTAACTCGTATGGTTTTCAGTTCTTATGTCGGGTTCAGGAGGCCGCTTATGTCCTGGATTATCTGCATGGCTGTGTATTCTGTAATGCAATTGCTTGGCCATGTGTTTGGAAGTTGCGTGGCAGTCTCCCGATTTCTCTGACAATCTTGTGTGATGCGCAGGCCCTGACAGTTTCTGGTGAAGCCATGAAGGCATGTAGGTTGTTGTAGTCCGCGAATTTGCACTGCAGTTGATGCTTTGACTGCTTTCAGTTCAGCTTCTCTTGGTGTAGGATGTCCTGGAATGGTACCCGCTTGTATGGTATTTAATCTTAGGCTGTACCAGACTACTGTTACACTATTATTGCCACATCAGTATACTATATGTGCCTGATGTTTGTGCCTAAATATTTAGCAACCTCTTTTGTTTGGCAGTTGCATATAGTTTCCTGGCCTAGTTGCTTACCCTCATATTGCACGGTATGGGCCTAGTGTGTGTCTAATACAGGTGCGCCTGAGATTTTGTTTCTGAAAGGAGGGGAAGTCGTCTTGGCAGCTCATATGCTAGCTGGCATAGTATCTTGCGACCAGGTTGCGAGCACTTGAGGCAAACAATTTGTGCCGCAGGCTGCACCTATGCTCTGTCGTAGGTGCTTGTTTGTTTGCTCTTTCTCTTAGAGGTCTTCAGTTATGGTAAACTTGGTAAGTCCTGTCAATACCTGTTTTCTTTTTCTGCGCTACTGGTAAGTCATACCATACAATACATTAGACACAAGTACAGCAGCTGCGATTTTCCATAGTATTCATTGGTCCCGTCCCCATGATTTTGGCATTAATATTTTCACCCGATTTAAGACTTGGTGTCCAAGTGGGGCATAACTGTTTTACCCATGCGTTGACGCTGCCATCTTGGCCTTACACTAGCTGAGGATTCGGAGATGTACACTTACGGGTATATTTTCCCGGCTATGTGAAGCACAGCATGCAATCTGGGGTAGTTCTTGATTCTAGTCTTATTTACGACGTCGATGTAAGCTGACTTATCAGAAAGGGAGAGGCCAGACTGGTTAAGAAACTCTGCAATGTTTTCGTGTTGCATGGCATTTTTTTCTGCTGCACTAAAAACTTGCACTTTCGGTTTCGTAGACGCCGGGTGGGTTTACATTTTTATGGATCTTTTGAAAGAAACTGCGTAGGAAGAAACTTTTTTCAGCAAAATGATGGCGAATGAATTCCTCATCTGTCAAAATAGAACAAAACATTGACATTTTGAAAAACATTTGCAGTTTTGACTTGACCTTAAAGCTACGGCAAGGTGCAGCAGAAATGCTTCATTGTTGTAATGAAAGCAATGAACATTAATTCCCGTGTCATGACCTGGACAGCAGCTTTTTTTCGAAGTCATTTTCAATACACTGTAAACAGCAGGAGAGCGCCCTCTCATGTTCCAGTGCATTAAGAAGTTCCTCAGGCAATAATGCTCGCTCTATTCCCTATATATAAATGATTTGGTGGATGGTATTTTATCTACTGTGCATCAGTTCATCGATAATTGGGTGATACCATATAAACAAACTAAGTTCACGGTGCAAGAACATACCATGTACCGCACATTGCTTGTTCGATAATTGTATGATTTATCGATAAGTTGCTATTGGACAGTACTTTGCCGCACAACGTGCACAAACTAAGTTCATGATGCGCTATATGTCTTGTAAGTACAAATACTTCGACGACCAAGCACACAACTCCTTTGCTTTCAGAAAAGCTCTCCAGGGCAAGTGTAATAATAATGTTCCTTTTTTAAATATTAGGGTAGTTCATCTCACTTGTTTGTCATGCGAGCCTACCATATCTACCTTGGCTTCCCTTCGCCCTCATTTGTGTTTCTCTGAACAGTGTGAGTTGCTTGCAAAATTTTAATTAGCTCACACTTGAATATGTATCCATAATAGAAATTATCATTCAAATACCCTTGCTTGGAATCCTTACAAAACAAAGCATCTCGTCTTATTCTAGAAGGAAAATTTACTTCAATTGTGGGTTTCGCATGCCAGAAGCACTATCTGATTATGAGGCACGCCACAGTGAGGGACTCCGGATTATTTTTGACAACCTGGGGTTTTTTAGGTGCATTGAACGCACAGTACAATGGCCAACGCCATAAACACAAAGCCAGGTGCCATTTGATTCTTTCCTTTTACATCAGGCAAGACAGTGCCTGCTGTAAAGAAGGCACTCTCTACAAAGTTTCGCTAAAAGTGATTCTTCAATCTTTTATAAGTGGAATCACACAATGCCCTCTATTAGAATTTCTACTGCTTCTGCCCAGTCACATTGATCAGAAGGAACAACTCTTGAAAGAGGTTTTTATTTTTGCTTTGTGCATGATGTAGTGTGAGAGTTCATGTCTTTTTACAATATTACATCTGTAGAACCAGCTACCTCACAGAGTGGTTACTATGAGTGATGATGCTTATTTATACAGTGCTGTCGAACAATACGTATTGAAGCAATGAAAACTTTCGACAATCGAAGTATCGGAAAGATGCTCGATTTACAATTGTGCCCTTAGCTTGCGGTTGACGTTAGTATTGCTTAGATTTTGCATATGCATGCCCCCCTTATACTATTGCCTTTGGAAGTTTAATGCTTCAGTAAATGATGATAAAATAAATCTAAGCCCAAGAGATTTATTTTTACCTACGGCTCCCATCGAAATACGACTGCCACGGCTGTCAATTCAGCCGATCACCTTGTGTTAGCAGCAGAATGTCAGAGCCAGTCTCAGGCGAATACATTGAAGAGCAATGTTGTTGTTGACAGCTTTTTTTTTGCCTGTATGTGGGTAAAAATTGCAATAAATGAGCGTGCCATTGCAAAAAACGCTATTTTGCTCTTTATTGAATAAACCGCATATTGGGCACTCTTGAAATATAGAAATTTCTTTAAAAATCCCAGGGTGAAATGTTCTTGCAAGTAGCATCGTACTTCATTACTCGTGAAGGTAGTAATGACACGGGTATCGTTATATGGGTTTACACACTAATAAATATGATCACAAACTTATCAGAAACTGTTAAAAGAAACATGTTAAGCATGAATATTTCTGCACACTTGATTAGCTGTGGACGTGCAAGAACGGTTTATACTTGAAGGATACAGTCATTCACAGGAAGGGATGAAAACGGCTGACTTCACTGCACAGTTTTGATTTGCTTTTCTTTAACGTCTCGTCTGCTACGGTATTATCTACCTAAGAACAAGCTGTTTGGCTGCTTTTAGCATTGTTGAACGGGCTTTACTTGACGGTGCTGGAGGGCGCGTTGTTACTGTGCAATTATAGCCAGCCATTAATGTTATGTAAATATATAGATAATTACCGTTGAAAGCAAGGGTTAATACAGGTGCAGCAAAAACACAAAGTGCATCACATATTCAAGATTTATTGTTTTCCATCAGGACAAAATAAAAAAAAGATTCTGCGTCAGAGAACAGGTAAAATTTCACGTGCATGGAATATTCGAAAACAAATTGCCGATGCTTCTTTTTCATGCTACTGCACATTAGGGATGTCAAATTTAATAAGCAGGTGAGGTAAGATGTTTCAAGGTGCATCGGGAAATTTGTGCAGGAAAACTGACAGGAAAAGAATGTAACTAAACGGTCGCACGTTCAGCGCAACGTTAAAACTTCGCTTACATTGCTGTTTTGTCATTTGCCCCTTGCCGTGGTTGCAATTACTTAAACTGCTCCGTAAGCGCGACTTTTGTATGCTGCTCAACAATTAAGAAAATTGTGACCACCCCAAAAGCCTATTTCGTCTCGCGGTGTTCGAACTCCTCGTAGTATTGGGAACTCGCAAATGTGTGTCTATAGCATACAAAGAAAGCGTGAAAATGCACTGTATTTAATTGCTACGTAGCATTTCCACGAACTGCGTCTAGGTTGGCCTGTTTCTTCTTGACAAATTTTTCTCTTTCGATCTTCAAATGGAGAGATATCCTAGACCTCATTAACCTATGGTGACTGCACTTTACCCTACCTAGCACTTCTACATCCTGCACTGTGCTGGAATCGGAAGAGTATGAAATCTATTATCATTCCTTATTTCTGCATTAGGACTTTTCCAGGCCCACTTCCTGTTGCTGCGCTTCCTGAAGAAGGAATTCATTATTCGGAGCCTGTTCCTTCCGCAAATTCTACCCACATCTCTCCTCTAGCGTTCCTAGAATCGATACTGTAGTGGCGAATTGCTTGGCAACTAGGGCATCGATTCAAGGAACGCTAGAACTGGGAGGTTAGGCACCAAGGCAACCAGTAGGTAAGCTCTGCCAAGTAACAAAAGGCCTAATAAAGAAACGACAAAACATGGAAGCGGCAAACTCGAGAGATCAGATAGAATGCGCTGAACTGTCAAAACCGATCAACAAGAAGAAAGTAAGGGATATTCGAAACTGTAACGTGGAAAAGATTGAGGAAGCAGTAAAATATGGACGCACCATGAAATCAATTAGAAGAAAACTTGGCATAGGACAAGGCAAGATGAATGCACTGAAAGATAAGCAGGGTAATATCATCAGCAATTTCAATGACATAGTAAAAGTAGCGGAATAATTCTATACTGACCTGTAAAGTACCCAGAGCAGCCAAGCTACTTTCATTCGATGTAGTGATGAACAGAATACAGAGGTTCCTTCTATAACTAGCGATGTAGTTTAGTTAGAAGGGCCTTGCAAGACTTGACCCGGGGAAAAGCGGCAGGTGAAGATAGAATAACAGTCGATTTAATCAAACGATGGAGATGACATCATGCTTGAAAAGCTTGCTGCCCTTTATACACAATGTCTCACGACTTCAACTGTACCATAGAACTGCAAGAATGCCAACATTATACTAATCCATTAGAAGGGAGACGTTAAAGAAATGAAGAATTATAGACCCATTAGCTTGCTTTCAGTATTGTATGAAATATTCCCAAGGTAATTTCCAACAAAATCAGGGCAAACACTTGACTTCAGCCAACCAAGAGAACATGCTGGCTTCAGCAAGGGATATTCTGCATTGGATCATATCCATGTTATCAATCAGGTAATCGAGAAATCTGCGGAATACAATCAAGCTCTCTATAGGGATTTCATAGATTATGAAAAGGCTTTTGATTCAGTAGAGATACCAGTATTCATAGAGGCATTGCATAATCAAGAGTAGAGGAGGCATACGTGAATATCTTGGCATATATCTACAAGGATTCCACAGCTACCTTGGTTCTCCACAAGAAAAGTAGAAAGTTAGCTATCAAGAAAGGGGTCAGGCAAGGAGACACAATCTCTCCAATGCTATTCACTGCATGCTTAGAAGAAGTATTCAAGCTCTTAGACTGGCAAGGCTTAGGAGTGAGGATCAACGGCGAATATCTCAGCAGCCTTCGGTTTGCAGATGGAATTGCCCTATTCAGCAGCGAATGGAGACGAATTACAGCAAATGATTGAGGACCTTAATCGAGAAAGTGTAAGAATGGGGTTGAAGATTATTATGCAGAAGACAAACATAATGTTCAATAGCCTGGCAAGGGAACAAGAATTCATGATCGCCAGTCAGCCTCTAGAGTCTGCAAAGGAGTATGTTTATATAGGTCAATTACTCAAAGGGGACTCTGATCATGACAAAAAATTACAGAAGAATAAAATTGGGCTGGAGTGCATACAGGCAGGCATTACCGAAAGCTGACTGCGAGCTTACCACTGTCGTTGAAAAGAAAATTGTACAATCATTGCATTCTGCCGGTGCTAACATATGTGGCAGAAATTGAAGGTTAACAAAGAACCTCGAGAATAAGTTGAGGACCGCACAAAGAGCGATGGAACGAAACATGTTAGGCCTAACGTTAGGAGACAGGAAGAGAGCGGTGTGGCATCAGAAGCAAACAGCGATCGCCGATATTCTAGTTGAAATTAAGAGGAAAAAAGTCGATCTGGACAGGCCATGTTATGCGTAGAATGTATAACCGGTGGACCATTCGAGTTACGGAATGGATACCAGGAGAAGGGAAGCGCAGTCAAGGACGGCAGAAAACTAGGTGGGGTGACGAAGCTAGACAATTTTACAGGCGCAAGTTGGAATCAGCTAGCGCAAGACAGGAGTAATTGGACATCGCAGGGAGAGGCCTTCGTCCTGCAGTGGACATAAATATAGGTTGAAGACCGCAGGGAGAGGCCTTCGTCCTGCATTGGACATAAATATAGGCTGACGATGATGATGTCAACGAACACAAAGAAACGGGCGAATTGAATCTTTGGTACAAGTTTTTTTATTCTCCCTTAGCGTACTTAATGGATTCGGAAATCGGCGTCTCCGCGCAGTGCACTTTTTGAGCGATACGCCATTTCTCAAAACAACATGCGAAATAACTGTCGGCCCAATTTCGACGGAAAATCACAGCGATCGCTGCGATCACTGCGACCAGTGACCAACCGGTTTCTCTCTGTCTAAATGGGGGTGGAGGGGGTGGAACTGCAACTGCGAAGTCTGTCGCATGCGACGGAAATCACACTTCCGGTGCGATGAAAATCCCATCATGTGAGCCAGGGCTAGAACGCCATATAATGTTTTCGCATTAATTACTTCGCATTCAATTAGTATGTACTGAGCGGTCTCCAGATTTGTATAGCAGCAGAAACATGCCTCGTCGGGTTGCGAATATTTGCTTTGGTGTGTTTTTTGTCCTTAGTCAACTAGCTAAAGCCTCAAATAGCAAGACCTTGACCTTCGTGTTGCTGTACAAATCTTCCTTTCTAATGTCTTTCACCTCATTCTTGTAAATCTCCATGATCTTTTTTGCTTCCATTCCTTGCATCCAATTCATCGTCTCTGCTTCTTTCACTTTCATTTTGATGACTCCTGGTTATCTATTCACAATTTCAATTACCTTGTACTTGGTTGCCCACTTTCTTGACCTCTGCCTCCATTCTGTGTCAACGCTTTCCAGGTACAGATAGTTCTGCAATTTATCCGCTCATTTATTTTGATCCATGTTCCTGAGCTAATTTTGCTCTGCGCTTCTCTGACTTCAAACAAATCCCAGTCCATTCCACCATGCACTGCCCATGCAATTATGGGTTTTGCCGTGGCCTCCTCAAGCCAGCCGTCCTCCCGACATTTGGTTAAGTTTCAACCCCGACAAGATATCTCATTTTAAGCACAGAATGGCAGGTGAAAGCTTTAGTGCTGCCACCATTACCTCTTTCCAGATTCCTCTCTGAACACGTTGTGTGATATGGCGGTAACATGTATGGTAACATATGCGCTGTGTAATATGGCGGCAACAGCTCAAAGTGCGCCTTTGACGCCTGTGTTCTCGACAGATATGCATAGGGTGACGTCAGTGGTATTCGTCAGATATTTCCTAATATCGAGGGATGAATGTTTAGCCACAACGCAAACTTGATTCTACGGTAAGCTCTTTGGGTTGGCGTCGATCGGTGCATGGTAGGCTATAGCGTGCGCCCTTGTTCGCTGGAAGAAATCGCACTTTGAAACGATTCAAATGTTCATTGATGATAAAAAATGCACGAACTGGTCAAAACGCTAACAAATGCAGGCACCGTACGCATCCATAATCGGTGGTGCTTATGTCGCATCCGTCTGCGACGACATCTGCAGATTCCGGGAAACTGATCGCAATGTTTTTCATATTGTGAACTTCGAGAACGAACGGAGGTACCAGAGAACTGCGTCATTGCCTTTTAAGGTGCTAGGGCACTTTCAAAAGTCAATTTTGTAGATGTTTTACATTTTAAGTATGCCCAAACATTCGGAAACATGTTCCAAAAGAAATCTTCCTATCGCTAATAATTTGGGAGTTAGTTTTGCAGCGCATACCATCGTATTGTGAAACCGCAAATCATAACCCTTTTTCTTTATATATATATATATATATATATATATATATATATAAATCAGCGAAGTAAAGGATAACAGGAGCCGGCACAAAAGTAGTTCAAAAATATAAGCACGTAGGAAAAACGTAACAGGACTTTACTGACGTTTCGGCCGGGGTCCGGCCTTCATCAAGAATTAACAGACTCTTGATGAAGGCCGGACCCCGGCCGAAACGTCAGTAAAGTCCTGTTATGTTTTTCCTACGTGCTTCTAGTTTTCGAACTATATATATATATATATATATATATATATATATACATATACATGGTGTTTCAGCGAACACGTGCAAAATTTATTTAAAGTTGCCTGTGGCAGATAGCCCAATTCTAGTTAATGAGCTTGTCTACTCGAAGAGGCGGACACAAGATGCACAAGAAACTGAAATGCGTAATCGAATCGTTAACAATAATTCACTAATTAGGTTTTTAACTAATTACCTGATGGCCCATATCGCAATTCACAAATTGTAGCAAGGGAGTTCGCAAGGGGCTTCCACTTGGAATTAATTCTCAGGATGACACCAGTTTCGAGATATTTATTCCCGAAATTTGCGGAGGAATGCATTGGCGTTGCAGTTAATTTTGTGCTTGAGTGCATAAATCGGCGTTTTGTCGAGATATTAACTGGAACGCCAATGCATTTCTCCGCAAAGTTCGATAATTAATATCTCAAAACTGGTGTCACCCCGAGAATTCGTTCCAAGTGGACCCGCCTTGCTAACTCCACGGCAACAATTTATAAATTGCAATAGGGGCCATCAGGTAATTAGTTAAAAACCTAATTAGTGAATTATTGGTAATTATTGAAATATGCATTTCAATTTCTAGTGCAAGTAATGTCCGCGTCTTCGAGTAGACCTGCTCATGAACTAAAATTGTGCTATCTGCTACAGGCAAAGTTTAAGGATTTTTGAAAATGTTTCCAGAAACGCCCATATATATATATATATATATATATATATATATACATAAACTGGATTTTCCAATGGGCCAAGCGTATTTAGAAAAATCAGAAGGCCAACTTGGCGGTTATCTTAGGTTTATTTATCCAACAGTTTCGGTCGGTGGACCGACCTTTTTCAAGGGATACAGGAAATTCTCGCAACAGTCTTTTTATATCTTCAGGTAGAGCAAGGCGCCAAAAAATTAGAGAAATGAGAGATAGAAAGAGCAAACTAAAAGAAACATCAGGGAGAGAGCAGATGGCCAGAGACATTACTTGTTGGTAACGGCGTTCTTCACGACGCGTGCCTGTCATCATTGGCCGTGGACAGGTGCTTGATACGGTCCCCATTATGCGTGCTTTTACACGTGAATCATGATTGTCAGCGGAGAGGCCTTTGACACGGTCCCCGTTACACGCGATTTTACATGATCGACGACGATGCACGGCGCATTGCCGTCAACAGCGGCAGTGGACATTGCATTGACGAGGTCGCTGTTAAGCGTATTTGACATACATGATTGACGGGCACGCCTGTCATATTAAGCTGAACGCGCAAAAAAAAGGGGAAGACACCAAGACCTGGTCATGCCAGAGAAAGAAAAGGGACCAATACGTGAAACACGAAAGAAGAAGAAATAAACTGCAAATATAATATTAACAGCGTTGCGAAATAAGCATGAAATAAAAAAGCAAGGCACAATAATGTGGGTGGTTCGGTCCGCTCCCCCACTGGAGTAGTGGGCATTCTCTCAACATCATACACCTGTTCAACTTGCCTATGCGGGGATTCAGTTCTGATTTAGCTAATTTAACGTATGGACACAGAAATAAGAGGTTTCCCAAGTGTTCATTTATGCCGTGCGTGATTGTTCTAAATTGGTGGATAAAATTTCTGGACTATATCTTTGTTCCCATTCACGAGCAGAGCTGAAGCCTGACTGGAGGAGAGTGACACGTATTTTGCGAAATGAATGCTCAGGCAGACTTACATGTTTTGAAAATGGGAGATGTGGTAGTGCGCGGGTGTGAGTTCTGTGGTTATTTAGACGGAGTCTGAACGCGGTTCCAGTCTCGCCTATATACTGTTGGTCGCAGACTTCACAATGGAGCATGTAGATCAAATTGCTGCTGTCACGATTTAGAGGTTCCTTAATTTTGAATGTGAAATCAGAGGAAGTAGCCTTAGCAAGACAGGTTGAATTCATGTGCTTGCAGACCTTACAGCGTGGTTTACCACAAGGTCTGCAGCCTGATTCTATGTTTTGAACCGCGGTTGTTCTAGCTCTGACGAGGATATCTCTTAGGTTCCTTCCCCAGCGATAGAAAACTCGGGGTGGCTCTGTGAAAAATGAAGACAAACGCGTTCTTAGCTGAATATTATTAAAGTGTTCGGCTAGGATGTTGACGTGCGGTAATGCAGATGAGTAGGTGAGGATAAGGTTGGTTTGGTTTTTCGGATGGCGGGGCTTTTAGCCCATCCAAATTTCATTTCTGTCGAAGGCTTGTGCTCGGCTTATAGCAGCATTAACAATACGTTCCGGGTAATATATATATATATATATATATATATATATATATATATATATATTGCCTCCTTTTGTTCGTGTGGCTGCGCAGCGAAGATTAAATGAGAAAGGTATTTTGAATATATATATATATATATATATATATATATATATATATATATATATATTCAAAATACCTTTCTCATTTAATGTCTTCGCTGCGCAGCCACACGAACAAAAGGAGGCAGTAGTGCAACTGATCGTGTCTCCAGCCATGAAGTCGGTGTGTTTTAGCCCTCTGTGTTGTTTTTGACGTTATTTACATGGTTTGAAGATCTATTTACGTTTTTCTCAAAACACGACTTTGCTCCAACTCGTGGTACGCAAACATTGATAACTTTTTCTTGATATATTATTTTGACATGGAATTTCGCACACTCATTCCTCACATAGAGATGTGCTATGAACTATAACAAAAATAACTGAAGCAATATTTTTGCATTTACCGCTCATTTTGCAAATAAATTTGGTCAAAATTCCCAGTTTTTCTCACTTTTCTTAGTTTTTCGAACATTACAACCTTAAAATCTATGACATTGCATTTATCCTAGTTCATTTCATGGGTCCCACACTTAGCTACAGAAAGGCCAAAGCATTACTCAATTGAGCAATTCATGAATTACTTATTACTGCACGCGCGAATTGCACTTTTACCACGTTTTAAGAAGAAATTACCTGAGAAATAAATACGACCAACCATTTTCTGCGCTTTAAATAGTCGAATAAGTTAAATAAGACATGCTTATTCAGGAAAAAAGTTAGTTGAAATCCTGGCATATGATTTTCAGAAAATGTTTTTGTGTAAGTGGCTTACCACCTTAGTACTTGACAACCACCATATCGACCCTCGCAGGCACACAAGCCATTGATAACGCTTCTACGAAGAGAAAACCTTTGTCCCAACACTAAAGCATATTTTGTAGGCATAAATATTTTAAACTTTGAGATCAGGAGCGCAAAGCACTGACATTCATAAGCATCCATCTTAATACGTATACAATCACACAAGTTCCTCTTCTTTGCCCATCCATGAGCTTGTCGTGTAGCTAGTGGTCCGAGTGAACTCACATGGGCGTGCAATGGTGCACTCCTAACCACCCTGGCTACACCGTGCTCCTGTTGCATATCGCGGCTCTTTTTTATTGCTTATGGGAAGTAATTAAAAGTGGTCCAAGAAAGAGTAGCTGCTTAGGTAGCATTCCGTGAATGCCAAATTTCTTGAAGGTGGCTACCGTGACGGCTTCTTGTTGGGAAAGCCTTGCTGGGCAATAACTTCGTTTGCAGCATTTAAATAACCTACACTGCGGCACCCACATTGCGAAAATGGAATCAGTGGATGCGTAGAGTAGGATGACGGAAAGCCCGCATACTGAAAACGGAAGGATGTTCAGTTGTTTTAGCTGGGGAAATGATGATGGCGGAGTTGAGGTGTTGTCTATTTTTTTTCAAGTGGTAGCAAAAACGGAAAGGAACTTTAACTAGAAAGCAGGTTGTCAATGTTGTGGGGTTATTTTCCACCAAAATATGAATTAACAATGACACGGTCAGGAAATTCACAAAACGAGCAACAAAGCAGTTTATGAAAGTCCTAATAGAACCTGTAACATATCAGTATACGTGTGCAAGTACTAACTGCTTTCCTTTGAGATTTGCATTGCTCACTGAAATCGCAGCGTTTGCTCAGTGACTGTGGTACTGCGCTCCTAAGCACGGAGTCGTGGGTTCCAATACCCAACAAACTGGCGCATTCAAATGAATGCATAGAAAGCAAACAATTTCAACAGAAACCATGTCAGGATGACTGCCCATGTTACAGCATTTAGCATTGAACCGATGTAGTCACACAACATCGTTATCGAGTAAATACGTCATGTAGGAGGGGTGTAGTGCAGCAGCCTGCTGTCATGCACTACAATAATGATGATGACGATGAGGATGTTCATTTAGTGGCATTGCCTTTGAAACAAGGCGGTGGCAAATAGTCACCCAGCCTACTTCATTTAACCATGTATGTTGTACGTGGTTTCATTTCTAGCATCTTTGTAGCCTACCGGGCTCACCCTGGTTAACCTCCCTGCCTTTCCCCTATGACTTCTCTCTCTCTCTCTCTTGTATGCGTAAATCCATAGTGATCCAAGGTGTCTTCAATGAGGCTCATTAAAGAGCCACACGTACCCTGTGGCAGATACCCATTGACCCAAGTCGGCTTCAAAGACATTGATTGAAGACGCGAGATCCACAGTCGCACAAACGTAGCTGCGATGCCCAAGTAGTTGCGACGGTCGGCTTCAAACCCACTTCCCTCTGCACACCAGCCTGATGTACTCATTTGAACTGGGACTATATAATGCGAAGTGATCCAAATTGATGCGAAATTGTTTGGAGGCACATGCAGATGGACAGACAGCCCCCGCAGAGTTCGTAAAGTAGCATAATACTGCTAATCGCTATGAAATGGTCAATGAGCTTTCGTCCGTACTGTTCTGCTTGGTTGATTATCGACTTCGCACCTCTACGTGTTCGTTTTTACTTTTTGTTTTTGCTACCACTTGAAAAAAAGGTGACAGCAACTCAACCACCAATTAGCACCATTTCCCTCGCTAACACATCCGAACATGTTCCCTTTTTGAGCATGTGGACTTCCCGTCATCGTTCTTTGCGCATTCACTTATTCCATATTGCCATTGTCGGTTCGGCAGTCTAGTTTATTGAAATGCTGCATATTAAATTCCGCAGCAACGCACTTCCATCTAGCAGCCGTTATAGCTGTCCCCTTGAAGGAAAGTCACATTCTCGGAATGCTAGCTCAACAGATATTCTAGGTTATGTTTGAATTAATTTCCATAAAATTTAAAAAAAACACAGCATATTCACGCGAGTGTCTTGCAGCTAGGGTGGTAAAGAATGAACACGTTTACGCCCATGTGAGTTCACTTTGGCCTGTAGTTAAAAACAAGCTCTGGATCGGCAAATGAAAGGAACCTGTTTGTCTATAAGTATCATGATTGATGCTTATTATTGTCCATGATTTGCGCTCTTGTTCTCAAAGGTTACATTATTTATGTCGGCGAAATATGCTTTAGTTCTGGGAAAAGCGTTTTTTCTTTTCAGAAGAGTTTTTAACCGTTCTTGTGTCTTTGAGCATCAATGGGGTGGTAGCCAAATACAAAAGCAATGACAGCAGTTCCTTCGCACTTCGACTTGTTTTCCACGCTCACAATATGCAAAGCACCGCGATCGGTTTCCCACATTCTACAGATGCTTATAATGCCAGAATGTAGCAAGGGAAATGAAGCGGAAACATATCAAATGTAAAAGCGAGCCAACAACGCAAGCGCAGTGCCGCCAACCAATCGCAAAAAAACGAAAAAAATATATATTTATTTGCAATCTGAGCCCCGATAGCCGCTTCCAGAAGATCAAATTCAGCATCAAAGAGACCAAGGGAAGGGGCGCTAAAGCACTTGCTGACAAATTTTCTAAGGCTTCTCAACTGATGCGCGCGGTCTTGTCACTGCTCTTTCCTAAAATGGTCGTCTCTTTCAACCGGGTCACAAAATCAGTTCATTTGCTGACGTGCGCAACTATATGCGTGTATCTATCAAGTTTTTTTTTCGAGTTTTATTTAGGCCGTGTTCCCCTAAACGGTCATTGACACCGCGACGAGTTTCGCCAAAGCAGAATATCCAATATCTCACGGGAATGCAATACACTACTCCAGTGAAAAATATAACGAACGGCGGTTGGTGGTTGTTCTGGCATCCACATTTACTGGCGTTCATTTCCCTTGCTTCACTCTGGCATTTAAAGGTGTGCTATCCTTGCCAATAAAACCACTTGTTAGTGAGCGCTTGTGTGTACGGGTCTCCCTTCTTGTGGTCGTCTGTTTGCTTTCTTACCCACATGTTCCGTCGGACGTATTATTGCACTGGTATATGAGGTCGTGCCAGACGGCATTTCGCAGTCACAGCGGCGCCGCGCACGCCGTGAAGTGGTCCACGTGTTGCGCCTTAAGCAGTTCTACTAGTGCTGATGAATTTTGGGGCTTTGTTTCTTTGTTTCTTTGTTATGTTTATGCCCATTGCTATAGGCTGCCCCTGAAGACGAGTCTGCATTAGTGTTGCGTACTAAGCGTGCTTTTGTGTTTCGCTCTTCTGTTATGTTTGTGGCGTCAGGACGATGCTTTTTCAGAGGGGCGCATTGACACGCATACTTATTTATCCGCATCCAGGGCCCTCTTTTCGCCCGTTTACAAATATTAAACGTTATCGCTTGGCGCAGAACCCGCCTGCACGTATAGGAAATTTCGCGATTGTTATCGACGGTTGTATCCGTTGTCTGTTGTCGACGAACCTTGTATAATCTGATTGCATGCACCGCATGAATTGTGTAACAGTTTTTCGAAGGCGCGCGTGCACCAGCCAATACGCTGGAACTTTCGACGACTTATGTATAAAAGCCGACACGCTTGCTTGACCGGCGAATCAGATTTTCGGTGATTGCCGACTGTGTTCGCCGATATCATTGTGCTTCGAGTGTCACTTGATTTTGTGGGTACAAGTTTGCACAATAAAATTTAGTTTCGTCATTCGCAGCTTTGCGACGGTGTTCATGACGGTCTACAACGAGACTTACCGAACCCGAAGAAGCATAGAAGCAAAGAATACGCCGACAAAAGAAGACCTGATGACGCGACGTTCCAGCCACCGGTCAACACGACGCAGCCGTTACCCGATGCCGAGACCAAACTGCAACGAAAAACAAACCTCCGACCTCGACGCGCTTCTCGACGGCCACGCATTCACCGCTTTATTGGGCACACGGCCCGACTGCTCCGTCACGAGTGGAACCATCGTAATGGAAGTAAGACAGCATGGGAAGGCCCTGAAATTCGGACCGCGGGAGGACACCTAATAAAGCCGACTGGAGTCTATACGGCAAGAATTACCGTTCATGACAGGACCTAACCTACCACCTTCGTTTTCCTCCAACAGTGTTCACGAAACATCATTCTCGGCATGAACTTCCTGAACCAACACTGCGTAATCATCGACCTGAAATCGATAACGGTATCCAAAGGTCAAGCGATACCATCCGAGAGCGCTCGTAGTCACCATGCATTGAGTGTGCTCGAAGATCAAGTCGGCATTTCGCCTCCCTCCAGCACTGTCAATTTTGTCGGCGCCGAAACACCCGTAGACGTAGAAGGCGTCATCGAGGGTGATCAACGTCTACTGCTCGACCGTGAAATTTACGTCGCAAGAGGGATCGCTCGACGGCATGGAGGACAAACGGAAGTGATGCCGACAAACTTCAGCCAGGGGTTCATGCACATCAACAAGGGCACAGCAATCGCTTACATAGAGGAAATTGTAGGAAACAGGCATGCGCTTGTGTTCTCGGATTCTTCGACGACGAAGAAAAGTCACATTATCGGAATGCTAGCTCAAGAGATATAATAGGTTATGTTTGAACTAACTTCTATAAAAATAAAAAAACAGCATATGCACACGAGTGTCTTGCAGCTAGAGTGGTAAGGAATGAACACGTGCACGCCCATGCGAGTTCACTTTGGCCTGTAGTTAAAAATAAGCTCTGGATCGGCAAATGAAAGGAAGCTGTTTATCTATAAGTATTATGATTGATGCTTATGATTGTCCATGTCTCGTGCTCTTGTTCTCAAAGGTCACATTATTTATGTCGCCGAAATATGCTTTATTTCTAGGAAAAGCGTTTTTTCTTCTTAGAAGAGTTCAGAAGTGTTCTTGTGACTGGGGCTATAATTGGGGTGGTAGCCAAACACCAAAGCAATGACGGCAGTTCCTTCGCACTTACACTTGTTTTCCATGCTCACAATATGCAAAGCACCACGATCGGTTTCCCACACTCTGCAGATGCCGTCGCTGACGGGTGTGACGTAAATACCACCTGCATTTGTTATAGCGCTTGAACCGGTTCGTGCACTCGCGAGCATCGATGGACATTTGAATCCTTTCAATATGCGAGCTGATACGATCGAAGAAAAACACACGCTATACCACAGGATGTAGGCGCAAATTCCCGTGGCTGACCATGGCAACGAGTTTGTGGTGTGGCTACGCATTACTATCGAGACGACATAAATGGAAGCGAAAATCAACAGCATAACTTCCCTTTAGGTGCGCAAACACGTCTGAAATGGCTATCCCATAGGTCACAAAAGGGCAGCCTGAGCACTGTTTTTTGGTGTCATGATAGTTTTGTTTGGTCCCAACATCTGGCCATGGACCACTTCTGCAGTGAAAATAGAAACAAAGAAGAAAAACAAAAACAACACCCATTTGCTGCAGAACAAAAGTGCTCCCATTTCGTTGCGCATTAACTCCAGCCCCGAAAATGAGAAATTAAAAAAAATGGCTGCGGCCTAGCTCAGCTAACCCTGGATATGTAAAGCAAAAGCTTGGTTTAGCCTGGTTAAGTCTTGCTTTCACTTGGTTAACCTTTGAAGAGTGGTGCATTTTCACGGACTCAAAACCCGCGCTGCAAATTTTGAGATGCTTCCTGCGCCACACCGCATATTAGGTTCTGGCACTGCAGATCACCGAGCTACTTTCATGCGCTCAAGAAAAACACCACCGCAAAGTGTTCCAATGGGTCCCGGGACACTGTGGGCTCAATGGTAATGAGATGGCCGATGCTGTAGCAAAGCTCGCCCTCAGCAATGGCCTGCGAACTGTAGTGCCGTTCTCTGGACCGGACATCACATGCCTCCTGTCGAAATTGATGAGGCGTGCGACGAAAACATACTGGGCTCAGCCAGACGCTCGTCACGTTCGCCTTAAATGGCTGGATCCCGATATGCAATTTCCTGTTCTGCGTGGAATTCCACGCCCTCATACATGCCTGATACACAGACTGCGATTAGGCGTCGCTTTCACGCGCAAATATTTGCACATCATTGGACGGCCAGACTCCCCGGAATGTTCAGTGTGTGGTGTTATAGAGACTATAGACCATGTGCTCGTGGTGTGCCCTGAGTATGCGTGCGAAAGACTCACACTGGCAGCCACCTTGAGGCATTTATATAATAGACCACTGTCGGAGGACCTGTTGCTAGGCGCAGGGCCACAGAGTGGGCAGACAATAGAGGCAATGCGTGCTTTTTCGCGTTTCTTAGGCGACACGGGCCTGGACTCACGCTTGTGATAACATTTATGCAATGTGTCCTTTCACCTAGTTCCTCCGATTATCATCCCCCATTGTGACCCTCTTTATTCCCCTCTTTCCCTTCTTTTACGTAGAGTAGCAGGCCAGATGCTCCATATTCCGGCCGACCTCTCTACATTTTCAAATCAATATACTTCTTCTGGTTAACCTTTGATTTAGCTGTGATTATTATACTTAACTCTAAACGCTCATCGTTAAGCCAGGTACAGATACGTGTGCACTTTAGCCGTCCTGTTATTGTGATCCTCGTTCCTGAGGCTTTCTTCAAAAGTAATTTCGCTCGGCGCTTCTTGGATTTCAAGCGAAGCCCAGTCCGTTTCACCATGCACTTACTAATTTGGGGTTTTGCCGTGGGCTCCCAAAACCAACGGCCTACTGATATTCGGTTAAATTTCAGCCCCGACAAGATATCTCATTCTAAGTACAGAATAGCAGTTGCGTTTACCGCTACCGCCATTACTTCTTTCCAGATTCCTCTCTCAACACTCTGTGCCGTCTGGCACCACCAGCTCAAAGTGCGCTCTGGAAGCGTGTGCTCTAGACAGAAATGTAAGGCGGTCAGAAATGTATCAGTGGTCTGCGTGCGATGGACTTCTGTTCCTACAGAAGACAGTGGACAGACAGATGGACAGTGGACTTCTGTTCCTAGGCTACGTCATTATCAAGACGCGTTTGAGGAGCTTAAACGACGGCTGCCGTAACCACCGGGGCTTTCATACTTGTACAAAGACGCCGATATGGAAATCCACACCGACGCAAGTAGCGTAGACCTCGGTGCCGTGCTAGTTCAAAGGAAGGATGGAGTTGAAAGCGTAATAGCTTAGGCTAGGCTGTCCAAATTATTCTAAGACAGAGAAAGAGTGCCTTGCGATAACTTGGGCTATGAAGAAATTTCGGCCTTACGTATATGGCGGGTACTTCAATGTGGTAAGCGACCATCACGCCTTTCGTTGGCTAGCAAACTTAAAGGATCCTTCCGGTCGCCTAGCACAATGGAGTCTCAGACTCCACAAGTTTGACGTCACCATGGTCTCTAAGTCTGGAAGGAAGCAATCTGATGCCGACTCCATGTCGTTCATTCCTAGTGACCTGC
The DNA here is from genome assembly GCF_013339745.2 of Dermacentor silvarum. Taxonomy (NCBI): domain Eukaryota; kingdom Metazoa; phylum Arthropoda; class Arachnida; order Ixodida; family Ixodidae; genus Dermacentor; species Dermacentor silvarum. The sequence continues at coordinate 54,136,906 of NC_051164.1, read as the reverse complement.
CACCCCAAGGCGAACCGGAAGACGATGCCTTCTTAGGAACAATAAACGCAGACGACTTTGACGAGCAGCACCGGGTGGACCCAGAGCTAAGAAACCTTGCTGAGTACTTGTAAGACAATACTGAACTTCTCTGGAGGGTATTTAAGCGCGGATTGCCATTGTTTTCTTTGCGAAGTGACGTCCTGGTGAAGACGAATTTTTCCCCAGAACGCGCAGACTGCCTCCTCGTTGAGGCCCGCAGCACTCCAGTCAGAAGTCCTGCACACCCTGCGTAACTATCAGACAGCCCGACACCTTGGTTTTTCCCGTACACTCGCAAGAATGCAAGAGACGTATTACTGGCCTCGCCTGACCACCGACCTCGTCCGTTACGTCAAGACATGCCGTAACTGCCAACAACGCAAGACACCGCCGACAAGTTCAGCGGAATTACTACAACCGATCGAGGTTCCTTGCAGGCCGTTTCATCAGATTGAGATGCATTTTCTGGGACCTGTTTCGACGTCAACATCGGGAAATAAGTGCGTCATCATGGCGACGGACTACCTTACCCGCTTCGCTGAGACGAAAGCTCTGCCGAAAGGTAGTGCAGTCGAAGTGGCGAAATACATCGTCGAGAACGTTCTGCTGCGACATGGGGCCCCAGAAATCCTTTATCACCGACAGAAAAACGGCCTTTACTGCGGAGCTCACCCAAGCCATTCTGCAATACAGCCAGACAAGCCACAGGAGGACAACTGCCTACCACCCGAAGACGAATGGTCTTAGAGATCGGCTGAACAACACTCTCGCCCACATTCTTGAAATGTGCGTGGGCTTCGAGCACAAGACGTGGGATGCCGGCCTTCCATTCGTAACCTTCGCTTACGACACGGCGGTGCAAGAAAAACGCAGAGTCCGCCGTTCAAGCTGGTTTACGGCAGGAAACCCACGACGACTCTCCACGCCATGCTGCCACACGTTATTGACGAAAAAAATCTCGATGTCGTCGCTTGTCTGCAGCGCGCCGAAGAAGCACGATAGCTCTTCGGCGCGCTGCAGATAAGCGACAATAAGCGGGCATGAATGGCGCACCAAACCTACACTTTGTTCTACACCTCTTGTAGCATGTATGAGTATGTGCATGTATTTGGGTACGTTCCCTTCTCAGAATTGACGTATTGAGTGAGGCCAATGTTGTTATCATGTTAAGCGTCTCTGGCATGTTTCCAGACAGTTCTTCCTCTGCAGCATTGTCAAGACACAGCAGAATGTGCACATGGGGGCTCCCCCTCGGCTGAAACGCGACTCTTTTAAAATAGTCTACTACTACGTACGGTTTGAAGGGAGACCACCGTATGCCTTTCAGAGTGTTTAGGATAACACTGAAGAGCTTGTTATAGTAAATGGAACTCGTTACTGGATCGTTATTGCACATGTCTACCTTCTCAAAGTTTGCCAGTTCTTGAATCTCTCTGGCAATGCCATCGTTTCTCTCCCGCAATTTCTCTAGCATTCCAATCAGTCTATCCCAATGTACTTCCGATGCAGATAGAGTCAGAAATGCATGAGGCTTATCCAGTTGTATGATCATGGCAAATATCTCTTTCGCTCCTTACAAGTAATGTATTTTATTGGGGACACCCCGCATGAAGGCAATGTCCCGTACCAAAGCGTCCTTTAGGAATGTCCCACTCTGCAGTTGTTCTCCTGTTGTTGCATTTGCAGTTTCATTGGTTCTGGAGAGGAAGAGAAAGAAGTGCTCAGGGCTCACCGGTGCTCTGGGCCTCTCGCTATTATGCAGTCTTTTACGGTTCTGCTAGTTTCGTCAACGTATTCTTATCAAGACTGAGCAGGAAGACGCTCGCACGACCACCTGAACAAGGTCAGCCGTCTACTTCATCGCTCATGTTTAGGCAACGTGACTTTGGCAGCTCGCACCAGCTCCATTCCCGGGAGAGCTCAACGCCCGAAGCCATGGACTCCGACAACGAATACACCGTAGTCATGGGCCGTCGTATGAAGAAGAGGATGCGCCAGATGTCAAGTGAGCAGACTTCATCTAACGAGAGGGAGCAGCAGTCTTTCATGGTCTCTTACGTGCCGCTTACGGCGTCACACAACCTGAACTCCTTAAGTAGGCAGTTTTTATATGAATATTTTGAAAGTGTGGCCCCTGGTCAAATCAACGAAATCCGGATCAACTCTCGAAAAAACATCCTGACGGTAGATGCCAAGAGTTCAACTATAATAGAGAAGTTAAAGACTATTCCAACATTAAGCGGAATTCCCGTCCGTTCCTTTTTTACTTACGGGAAGGAGTCAACGACTGGTGTAATTTCTGATGTCGACCTTGACATGAAGAATGTTGACCTCAGGAATTTACTGAGTTCATCGGTGCAGATTCTTGAGATTCACCGCTTGGGGAACTCCCGGTGCATCAAACTAGTATTTGCTTCGTCAACTTTGCCAATGACTGTCAAAGTGGGGTACGTGATACATCACGTCCGACCATTTGTCCCGAGGCCTCTGCAGTGTCGGAAATGTCTCAAGATTGGCCACATAAGCGCTGTGTGCAGAAATCAAGTGACCTGCCAGCGTTGCGGTGGGCAACATAATACCACCGACTGTGATGCACCTTCATTGAAATGTCCCAACTGTCCTGGCTCTCACGAAGCAACGTCGAAGGATTGCCCGAAGATGCAGCAGGAAGTTCGTATTCTCCGAAAAATGGCAAAAAACAAGTCTTCCCATAGACAGGCTGCTCAATCTGTTCGCCGAGACAGACAACGCTCGCATAAGAAGCGCCATCCAATGACTTCAGGAGAACTGGATTGTGGGCCGCAGGGGCCTCGACAACCTCTGCCTTTGCCGGCATCGAGGACGGTAACCGTGCCTACAGCAAATTCAGGATCTCCGAGAGCACAGGGCGCACATTCGTCGCCCCTGGGTGGCACAGACACGGAGTGGCCTTCGCTACCCAGTAGATATACGCCCACGATACCATGCCGTAGTGTTCCTCTACGTCAAGAAGTGGATTCTAGGGCTAGTAAAGCCGATAACCCTATAGGCAAGCAAGGAGCTGAAAAGAATGACCAAGAAAGCGTTGAAAAAATGCTGAAATGCCTGCTAGAATCAATGCGCGTGATTCTCTGTGGTCTCCAGACTCCGGCCGCTAAAAGCGCCGTGCATGTCCTCGCCGTACTGGAGCAGCTGATCGCTGCTCTTTACATAATTTAATTACCTTGCTTGGCACCTGTGGTGCTCACGCAGGAGAAGCCCATACACAAGCTTCTTCGCGGCGAATTTTTGTGAGCTTTCAATTGTGTTTGTGACTCCGTCCATGCTCTATAGAAGGTAGATGACACGTTTGAAGGACCTTTTTGGACTTTGTTGATAGCCATGAGGATGCTGAACTTGCCTTTACCATTGTACATCCTTCTTCTATGTCATCATCACCCCTCATCCAGCTTTTATTTCCCCGTTCCCCCCTCCCCCTGTGCAGAGTAGCAGGCTAGAGCATGCTAGCTCAGGCCGACCTCTCTGCCTTCCTCCAAATAAATTATCTCTTCATTGGTTCTGAATGTCAATGTCATTTCCACTAGGTTTAGTCTCATCACCTTCATAGCTATTTATAACACATGATTTGGCTCAACCCCCCGCCGATTAGTTCTAATTTCGCTACTCACCTTTGCAAAGGGAGTAGGATCTAGTCGAGTAATTTCTTCTGGGTTGGCCAGGTAAACCTGAGGGAATGACAATTCTTCTGCATGATTGTCAAAGAGCGAGGAAATTGGCATTCGTCCCTCACCCGGTGCGATATTCAAGTAGTATCTACCATTCATTAGCTTGTTTCCAACCCCGTCATCGTAGACCATCGTACGACTACCTACATTGAAAGCACAAGTGAGTTGAAAAGGGATAGTTCTGTTCAGAAATTTCGGGGCCAGACTCAATCTCCTCTTTAATCTCTTCATCGCCCCCAGGCTTGTCCCGAAGCTCGTTCCAATCAACCTTCATGTTATAGAATTTATACAACGGTGTTCCAACCAAGTACTCCAACCACGCCTTTATATGCTTCTTCTTAACTAGTCCACTCTTATACATTAGTTTACAAATCAGTTTTCGCGTGATGTGCACATCAATGTAAACACCGACTGCCACACTCCTAGGCAGGCAGTCCACTGTCGCTTGCACGTCGATGGACACATTCACGACCTGGCCTCGTATCCCATATTGTCCATTGCCTTGAGTCAACCTTCTATCCTTATAAAGGGAACGCGAGGAGCAATCAGTCGCTCTTCCACGTCGTTGAGCTTTGGTAGATGCAATAGTATCGGCGTGCATCGGTAGCCATCCGTCACACTCATTGGCGGTAGCTTGCCAGTGAGCAAAGCTTCTTTGCAAGCGCTGCACATGTCCATCTAGGCTTAATCTGGCACTCTGGGAATGCCATGCTCGAGCAGCTGCTCTAGCATGGTCCAACGAGCTCGAGCAA
>NC_051164.1:53737242-53775282 GCF_013339745.2 Dermacentor silvarum | reverse complement strand
TGCTTCGGAGGGGTGTCTAACAGGAAACCGAGGCCTTAAAAAGGACGATGCCATGCGCTTGGTACGCGCGTTCGTCGTGTCGCGGGTTACCTACTCCGCCCCGTATCTCCAGCTGACGAAGGCAAATAGGGACACCCTAAACAAGATGCTTTGTAAGGCAACGAAGCAAGCACTGGGTATGCCCATATACTCGTCCACGCAAAGACTGCTAGACATGGGCGCCCACAACACGGTGGAGGAGCTCATCGAAGCTCAACTCTCTAATCAGAGAATCCGGCTCAGTCACACGGAACACGGACGAGCCGTCCTACGCAAGATAGGATGGCAGATCGAGCCAGTACCCCTCAAGGCGGCCCTTCCGGAAGACTGGAAGACGACCATTCACACCAAACCTCTTCCTCGGAACATGACGCCAGGCAAGGACGACGAGAGGCGCACCGCGCGGGCTAAAGCCATGGCCCGGAAGCTGGAAGAGAACCCCAGGGTCCTCTACGCGGACGCCTCGCTCCGAAAACACAGTGACCGAGCAGCGGTGGTGGTTACCTCAAAAGACAGGCTGATCGTCAGCGCGTCCCTGAAGACAACAGACCCCGCAGTTGCCGAAGAAGCGGCCGTGGCCCTCGCACTCACACGACCGAGCGTGGACACCGTGGTCACCGAATCAAAGACAGCCTACGGAAGCTTCCGCAGGGGGGTAATCTCCTCCGCGGCCCGAGCCATTCTATCCAAGTGCAAGCCTCCGGGAAGAGCCATAGAGCTCGTGTGGGTCCCGGCTCACTCGCAGGTAGCAGGCAACACCATCGCCGACTACCATGCCGAGAAATGTCAATCCGGGCAGAGCACCAGCCGGAAGAGCTACCGCACCCGGTTACCAGCTTTCGGGACATTACCCGGATGTACCGAGAGGAAAGGTGCAAACTGCCAGAACCGCACCCCAAACTCACCAGGCAACAACAGACCATCCTGCGTCGAGCGCAGGCGGGATCACTTGCGCATCCCGTACTGATGAACCGCATGTACCCCGCGGAACATGATACGCTCTGTCCTTTTTGCAAAAGGGAAAAGGGCACCCTGCCGCACATCTTGGCCGAGTGCACAGAACTCAAGACCCCCCCCTCCTCCCATTCCCGCCAACACCCCCAATCCCCAACCCCTTGAGCGATGGGAGACCTTGTTAACCAGCCCCGCCCTACCGATTCAGCTCGCGCTGACGGACAGGGGCCAGGAGCTGCTGGGAACATATGGGTCCCGTAACTAGGGAACCACCCCGTCTGGTGCCTGTGGGCACCACCAATATATTTTGGGCCTAATAAATGTTTATTCATCATCATCCAGTTGTTATAGCAACCGGCGGTTCGCGGGAAATCCGAAATGATTGAGTGACGCACGAAAGTGGGTCACCGGGGAGAGGGCATGCGCGCGTTCCTTGTCGGCGCACGCTCTCGCCTGCGTTCTAACTGAAGTTGCGTCGTTCCACCGATAGGTATCCGCTGCCGTCACCGCCCCGATAGACGCGCGCCCTTGCTACTTTATATGGTCGATCGCGTCTAGCAAGCAAGCCGAGAAGTGTCCCCACCTAAAGAGTATATATCTTACACCGTGCACATGAGTTTAAATTAATAGCGTATAAAGCTTTAGGTCGCCTTATAATAGAATATGGGTCAATTGTTTGGGATCCGTACACTCGAGGAAACATAAAAAAGCTAGAATTTGTTCAAAAGAAAGCGGTTAGGTTTGTATATCGTTCATATAGTTGGTGCACTTCTGCGAGTTCTGTGCTAAAAAAAGCAAGGTCCAGATTGATTACAAAAGCGGCGCCAACGTGACCGATTAAAGTACATGCACTTACTTTTCCATGATAATCTTTTTATAAACAAACACCTATACATAGAGCCAGTGTCCAGATGAACCATCCGATCACGCCATAATAAAAAAATAAAGGAACATTCATGGCCTACTGAAAGATTCGCAAATTATTTCTTTCCGAAGACAATTCACGAATGGAAGCAGCCAGCATTCCATTTCATAATTATGGGGTTTTACGTGCCGAAACAACGATTTGGTTATGAGGCACGCCGTAGTGGGGGACTCCCGAATAATTTCGACCACCTGGGGTTCTTCAACGTGCCCCTAAATCTAGGTACGCGGGTGTTTTCGCATTTCGCCCCCATCGAAATGCGGCCGCCGTGGCCGGGATTCGATCCCGCGACCTCGTGCTCAGCAGCCCAACACCACAGCCACTGAGCAAACGGCGGGTATACATACATTTGCACAAGCACTTCAGTTGTGATCATTTTTGCAATCAGTTGCAATCGTGACTCTTTAAAGCGCTGTGCGTGTGCTTTACTATTCTTTATTGCACAGAGCGTTGAACAGGCGTTCTTCGTGAGTATATTTCCTAACATATTGTCGGTTTGTGTAACACGCTTGTTGCGTCTTCATTTCTTTTATGCGTGAACACTTTGTTCTGTTTTTTTTTATGCCACCCACTCCTGTTTACAGCCGCATCTGGCAGATATTAAAGTACCGTATACATAAAAAAAAACAAATCAATAAAATAAATGTTTCCGCTTATTTTGCCCTGAGGTTGTTTTCGTATACAAGAACTATTGCTCCCATTAAATGTTTATTCATGCCTGGTGGTCTTATAAACTCCACTATTCCACTCGCTAAAATGGAATTTGATTATATTTTTCCAAGCAATGCTGACCATTTGCCCTATCAATACCTGAGTGGTGTTTTGGAAGAGCATCTTACACACCTATATATACAAAGACCGTGATAGCGATTGACGCTTCCGTCTGCGAAGAGAAGGCAGTTGGGGGCATTGTATCGACATGCCCGGCGAATTGGTATTTTTCCATTCGACTACCTGGCTTCATGCCTATCTTTCAGGCTGAATTATTGGCAATTGCTATAGCTTTACGCAAATCACCATCATCGCTGTCATCAGCCGTAATTACAGCGAAGCTTCCTATGGCTAGGATCCCGGGATTTATCCGTGGCGTAACGTCGACTCATCTATGGCTCATACCCACAAATGCAATGGCTCATACCCCCGTAAGGCACAGGCTACAAGCACTCAGCTAATTTAAGCGAACAGTGCATACATTCCCTATAATCAGGCATACAACATAAAGTTCAGCATACATTTTAATAAAGGTCAAGCTCAAAACAAGCATCCGAACTACATAATTGATAAGGGGCTCCTGCGCCTACGTGCAATGCGAAGCACTATAGCACTTCCCGGATACGTTTTTCCGGTAAAGATTACTGTTTCGCAATCTGCCGCAGCGATGTTGGCAGCTTGACTGTATAGCATACGAAGCAGGAAGTGACGTAAGTACACTTTCGTACGTAACTGGAGAACCTGCGTAGCAACCTGTTTGTGTTGTGACACTGCTATGGGAAGGCCACATATAATTAGGACTCGTGAAGAGCAGCATGCATATGATGCTCGGAGAATTTCTCCGCGCATCACTCTCTGGTCCACTCTTTGTAGGTGCGCGAAGTATCGGCGCAAGCGAAATCACGGGCTGTCGAAAAGTCTTAGGCTTTTAGGCTTAAACACCTCTACCACCAATAACCTCACCAAATCATCGTTGTCAACGTCTGAGTTCCCGCATCTCAGTTTTCTTTGGAACAGCAAATGATGATCCACTAGATAACTTGAAGTACAGGTTACGAGACTACGATTCCCAGTCCCATACTGAACTTTTGCCTTGTCTGTCTATATCACCTTTGTGTCCTTTATGCCTTTGGAATAACCGTACAGGGTTATAACCGCAGGACCGTCTGTAGAGGCCTCTGCAACTTGCTGCGCGAGACAAAAATAATTGCATGCTAAAATTGTTCGTTTTACTTCTTGTGCCCAGAGAACATTTATTGCAATGTTTTGAATTTTGAGCCTCGATATCAGTAGCACTAGACAATTTTAATTCCCATATTAAATATAGCTGTTTCATTTGGCCTTATTTTGCTCAAGAAGAACGATAAACGCAGCCTTTTCATCGCCCTATTCATGGCCGATTTCACAGAGTGGGTTGCTCCAGTTCACAAAGGAACAAAAACAAGAATGATTATCTTCACCATCAAACGAATTCGCAGTAACTAGGTGTAATTGTTCATTCTTCTGTGGCCGCTAAAATGGCTTTGTATACATGAAAAGTGGATGGGATTTCGTGGAATCAAAGCAAGGAGCAGACAATATTTGAAGACAACCGTAGGGTCATTTCAGCGATTGCAGAAATATTTAATTTCGATATTACTGAAAGCAGATACATGTGATTGTGTGGGTGTTTTCTTTACCGCGTTCACCAAGTATACTAAAATGCTATGATAAGTTATTTTCTGGGAAAACTCCAACCCTCTTTGGCATAGATGGTTAACTTAAATTTGGTTAATTTATTTTGTGCCCAATATTTCAATAATTCCAAATAATAAACTAATTAAAATCAGCAGACTTAAGCTTATATACGGTTATATATGTTCTGCATGGCTTAGAGTTAACTAAGCAGAATGCTGCCTTTTGCATTAGTTAAGCAGAGGCAGGCAATTTTAAGAGCATTCTTAAGGGCTCCGAGCTCTTTTTAAGGTCCGCCGTCACGCTGAGCACATCGCCGCCCCGCCGGTGTTAACCTCTTCATGGTTTGGAACGACCTTTTTTTTTGCAATTTTGTAGAGTTCTGGCTCAACCGGATGATTAGCGTCCTCCAGAATTGCGATCAGGTTCGTGGCGTGCAGCTGCTGGGTCGGAAGGACGAAGGTGTGCACCACGCCTGGTTCACCTGAGCGTGCCACGTGGCTCGACCTGCGCGCGTAGACCTCCGAGCAGTCCGGGCAGTCGTAGTTGACGACCACGCACAGGTTGTCGAAGACCAAGTCCTGCGCAACCTTGCCCGTCGTCACGAGCACGCTTGACGAACCTATCCTGAACATGGAAACGACCCAGTCGCGCTACTCTTTCGTCTTCTTTCCGTGAAGGCCGATGGCAGACCATCCCCGGAGTCGCAGCTTCCAGGCAATCTCGTCGGCCTTCCTCCCCGTGTCAGTGAACACAACGGCTTTCTTTGACTTCTCCTTGAGGACCTCGTCCAAGAGCTCGGCGAGTTTCCCATCCTTCTCTTCCTCCTGGCACACGTCGACGGTCATTTCCACGCCGTTTTGAGCGGGTAGCTGCACCGTACCGAACTTGACTTCGACGTAGTCGTCAAGCAGATCCTCGACAAACGGCTTGAGCTCGCTTTGCCAGGATGTGACCCACATTATCGTCTGGTGGTCCGGCCGGCAGAGCTCGGTAATTTTGAGGACGTGGGGCTTGAAACCCATTGCCAGCATTCGGTCTACCTCGTCCAGCACGAGGTACGTGCAGCGGCGCAGGTTCACCTTGCCTTCCTCGAGGAACTCGATGAGGCGTCGAGGCGTGGCCACGCAGATGTGGCAGCCCTTCCTCAGCTCGTCGTACTGATCTTCTTTGGGCTCCCCGTTCGAGGCGCACACACTGCGCACTCCGGCGCGCTCACCGAGCTCTGAGCACACGAGGTGAATCTGCTTGGCCAGCTCTCGTGTCGGAGCCAACACGACGGCGATGGGTCCGTCAGCGTGTTGCAGGGGCGGCTGCCGGCTGACGTGGATGACTGCCGGCAGGACGTAGGCGAGCGTCTTGTGCGATCCCGTCTCCGCGATGCCCAGAAAGTTCCTGCACGTGAGTGCGATGGGCCAGCAGTGTGCCTCGATGCACGTGGGCGAAGTGCAGTCGCGTCGCGCCTCGATGCTCTGGACGATGAAGTCGGGGAAGTTGGACTCTTCGAAGGCGAGGATGGGCTTCGGCACGTCGCTCAGTTTCACCGAAATCCCGTTGGCCCTTCTGTATGCGGCCACTTCGGCCGACGACCGGTTGGTCGTGGCTGGGTGTTCCTCGTACAGCTTCTTCTCGAACGGCTGCAGCTGGATGTTCATCCTGTCAAGTTTGCGAAGCAACCACCCAAACTTGCTTTCCCAGTAGTATTCGGCCCCGTTCCGTCTCCTGCGAATCTTGTTGTAGCGGTAGTCCCCTTTTTCTTTGTCGAAACTTGGCATTAGATCCCAGATGATAGGCATTTCGTTCCTGGCTTCGACAGAACGTCCTCCGCGCTTTCGGGAGAGCCGAACGGGGTTGTTTGTGTCGTCGGCGGCAGCTCCCGACGCCGGTTGTTGGAGCTTTGTTGTTGATGATGATAATGACGCCATATATTGTGGCGCATATCCACTTGGACAGGCCAGGAATTAGGCGGCGCTGGCAAAATGCATGAGAAGATGCCTTGAACGCTCATTAAACGAAATTCGGAAAGCTTAAAAAAAAGTGGGACTGAAGTCTGACGCAGAAGAAATGTCGCGTGTGTTGCAAATGAAAAGGAAGAAAGGGATCTTCGAAAATAGAGATATTGAGAGGAAAAAAATAATAATTTAAGCTATTAGGTCAATACAATGACTGATTAAGAAAAATTGAAGTTGTAGTACGTTGGCATTTTTTTTTTTCGCTGCAACATAAATGAAAAATTCCTTAGTATGATTGAATTCACCAAACCGTCATCAATAAACTTAAAATTTCTAACATTGATGTGAATCCGCAAGAAATACCTCAAGAACTTCAACGGCAGAGTTGATTAACTACATCAAACAGTCATCTACACAATTCTCAAGTATCGATTTTGGTGACAGAGGCCCAGCAAAAGAGACCCGACAGTGATTGCGTGTGGGGAAAACCTAATTGAAGAAGCGAGAAAATAACGGAAAGGAAAAAGCTGCCTATAATTGTGGGCCCCTTTGTCCAGAGCTGAAGCAGCGCGGGCTGCTCACTGGGTCTAATTTAGAAGAAGTATTTGCCCCTCCGGAGGTTGAGGCGCAAAAAACACTTCATGCCATCCACAAACTTCATGCCATCCGTGATCGTTCTGCGCTTATTGACTGCATTTTTTTAGATTTTTCGAAAGCATTTGACAAAGTACGTCATAAACTGCTTCTCTACAAAGTACGCCAGCTTAACATAGGCTCTAAACTGCTCTATTGGCTAGAAACCTGGGTACTAACCGTACCCAGTTTTTGTCTACAAATAATGTAAATTCAGGGAACACTGCTGTTCGATCTGGGGTTCCTCAAGGGACGGTACTAGGCCCTTTACTCTTTCTTATTTATATTAATGACTTACCTTCATGTGTTTCCTCGTACATTAAACACTTTAGCGATGTTTGTGTTGTCTATCGAGAAATAACCTGCGCTGATGATACTAAAATTCTTCAATCCGACCTTGATGCTATTAACATATTGTGCAACATATGGTTGAAGGAACTGAACACAACAAAATGCAAACATATGCGCATACCTAGAACGTCATTTGTTTCGTCAATTTACCACATCATTAATACTTCTTTGGAGACTGTGTCCTCATACAAATACCTGGGCATTCACATTACATCAAACTTCTCTTGGACTGACCACATTTCTTATATAGTGAGCAACGCTAATAGAATTTTGGGGTAACTCCGTCGTAACTTCGCACAACTACCTTCATCCATATAATTAGTCATGTACAAAACGCTCATTCGCCCGGAACTATAATATGCTGCCTCCGTCTGGGATCCAAGCCACGAAAACCTAATTCGGTCACTATAAATGGTTAAAAATAGGTTTACGCGTTTCATTCTTTCTGACTACAACAGAACAACAAGCATATCTTCCATGAAATTAAGACTTCACCTATCATCCCTTGCATCCCGTCGTAAGTTAATTCGTTTGAGCTTGTTTCACTCCATGTCTCATCATCCTCAGCTCCGCAATGAGCTTATGTTGCCTCCTCAGTACGTTTCATATCGCTTACTATCACGCACAATAAGTTCGAATCCCTCTTTGCAGAACTGACACTTTTTTTTCAATCATTACTACCACGGACACCAGAAGAGTGGAATTATCTTCCTCCGAATGTAATCTTCACCATCAAAATCACCACCTGTTCAAGAACTCGGTAGCTAACATTGTGTAGCTAGGATTTGATGTGTTTTATTGTTCTTTGTGTCTTTTTTTTGTCATATACTATATCTATATATTCTTTCACATGTAACCCGCACCCCTCTATAATGCCTTAGGTCCTGAAGGTATGTTAAATAAATAAATAAATAAATGAATAAGTAAGTAAATAAAAAGATAAAAAATAAATAAAATATAAACAATTCTTTCTTATTCTATGTCTTTTTCGCCATTAACCTTCCGCTGTAGGTCCACTTCGCCCGTCAGTCGCACCAAGTCAGAAAACTGCGAAAGCTAGTCCCATCAACGTGATGTGTGCGCCCTGAAGATGCACTAATTCAAATGACTTTTTTTTTCTTCTGAATAGCCGGATGCTACCCCGTTTCGAAATAAAGAAACGATGGCTCTCCGCAGATCGCTCGGGCACTGGCTACTCGGAGCTGCCGGGGAGAACGGATTTTTAGGCGTATATAATAGAAACTTTGGAGTTGCAGTATGACACTGTCGAGCCCTTTCGGCACGTATACGACATCGCTCTGCCAAATCATCGCTGAGGATCCGTTTTCAGTGCATTTTTAACCTTATGTTGCACGTCGCCGGGATTTTCGACCAGCCATCGCAAGCTAAGCAAGGGGAAGCGGACCAATCCCAGATGCCGCCACAGCCATTCTTATAACCGGTTATCTACTTTCACTGCGCTAGCTCAAACCCACGGACACCCTCTCCCCTTATGCCCCTACCCTCTCCCCTTATGCGCGCTCCACGAGTCTTGTGAGACAATTACACAAGAAATACCGGCCTAGGTAGCAATGCGATTTGTCTTCAAAGCTACCAAAAATAATCAACTATAACAAGGAGAGCCTTTGATTAGGCTGTTCGAATAACGCTGCGGGTCACCGCCCGATGCTTTCGCCGGCGGTTACGTAAAGTTAACGTCAGGAGATTGGAATGAAATTTATGTTATACGGCCCCAGGAGGAAGCAGACGACGATGAAAACAGGCGTAGATGACGAAGGACGAAGAAATTGATTAACAAATTTCTTAGTGGTGTGCGAATAACAGTTTTTCAGACCAGATGAAATAGTGCCATAAAACAAACTGAATCGACTGCGAATCGAATAGAGCAAGAAGCGAATTGAATCAAATCACGAATATTTTTCGAAAAATCTTGCGAATAGTGATCAGCCTTCTCAGGATTACTGTCAAATAATTTTCGCATCCTCATAGTCAAACAAAGTTTATGTCACTGTACTGCACATTATAAAACATGCATTTAAAAGCACCAATTTATTAGCGAATTTTATTAGGGATAGTTCGGCAGTTTGCGGACACCGGGATTTTCTGGAGCCAATGCGGTCTTTCAGTGTCAGTCAAAGTTTAGAGAGGTCGTCTGCGTGGCCAATTACTATCTTTTTTATACTTTCGTGACCAAAACAGAAATACGTGCCGTCTGATTTGAGTGACGGCAAAACATGAAAAAATAAATTCTTCTAAATTCGGAATGCAAGCGGCACAGGTGCCACTGTTTTATCATGTACATGGAAGTGAAACGCATTCGTTAAAAAAAAATTCTTCGGTTTCACGTGCCAAAACCAGAAAACCACCGTAGTAGGGTATTGCACATTCATTTTGACTACACGGGGTTCTTTAAACGCGCTTCATCATTAAGTACACGTCTTTGGATTTTGCCCGCATCGAAATGTGGCCTCGAGTTTACCAGAGCTACACCATAGCCACTCAGCTATCGCGGCGAGCCGTATTTGTATTTCATCCAGGACACAGGTGTTGCATCTATAAATAGTACTAGAAAATATCCACTTCGGAGGGCCACTTGTAAACAACATTTTGTTACCGGGAATCGTGTTTGGCGAGAAAAGTCTGGCTGTCTGAGGAACGGAGAGCATCATCATCATTATAATAATGATGATGTCATCATCATTGTCAACTTCCTGTGGCGGTGGTCATGACAAATGACGAAAAATGAAGGGGTGAGCTGCACGGGTACCGGCTGCGCCGCGTTAAAGTGTAAATTGTTGCCGTCATTGAGAAGAGATTGCTTAAATGTTCAGCATGTCGAACGCGTCGAGTGCAGCTGCTGATGCATTAAGAAGGACCTAGCTGACGCTTTCCAGCAGTAGCAGCTCAACATGGCGTACAGCGGCAAAAGAGATTTTCCATCGTTCATAGTGGAGATGCCATACGGATTCGATCTCTCCGGTGAGCCAAACGCTGCCCCGAGGAATGGACCGCACGAAGGGCGTCGGGCTCCTGTCGCATTCATAGTGGAGCCAGCGGTGGACTTGGGAAATCGTACGACGTGGTCGATGAGGCCGACTGACGTTAAAGCGATGTTGGCGATAGGATTCGTAGGGCCGAACGCTTCCCGGAGCAGCCCAGTGAGTCATAACCTGTGCATGCCAAACTGGACGAAGGTTCACTTGCCGACTTACGAGAAAGATTTCTACCGCGAACACTTCAGGACGGCCCTGCGATCGATGGAAGAAGTGGATGCCTACCGGAAGGCCAACGATATCATTGTTGCAGGACGCGGTGTACCTAAGCCCATCCTTCAGACAGACGAAGCCGGATTTCCTGAACTCATTACGAGGATCATCGAAACACGCCACCCTGGCTCGTCACCGACCCCATTGCAAGCTCAGTGCTGGCCCGTAGCGCTAAGCGGCAGAGACCTCGTGGCTGTAGATTACGGCGCATCGGAAGGCAAGTCACTGGCCTACCTCGTTCCGGCCATCATCCACATTCAGCACCAGCCGGCCATGCAGCGTGGTGGTGGACCCATTGTTCTAGTGGTTACAGCGACGCGGGAGGTGGCCCAGCAGGTTCAGATCGTCACCCGCGAGCTTATCGACGGGACAGGGATCCGAACGATGCACCTCGTCTCCGGCGAACCAAAGACACCGCAGTTGAAGCAGCTCGAGGAAGGTGCTGAGATTTGCATCGCGACGCCAGGTCGCCTCGTAGCCTTCATGGAGGAGTGCAAGGTGAATCTGCTCTGCTGTACGTACCTGGTGCTGGACGAAGCGGACCGCATGTTGGAAATGGGCTTCGATAGGGAGCTTCGCACCATTGCGGGCAACATCCGACCAGACCGTCAGACACTCGTGTGGCTGGCATCCCGAGCGAGAAAGGCGCACCAACTAGTCCAAGCATTATCGAAGGACTGCGTCACCGTCAGTGTCGGGATGGCTACCAAGGACAACCAAAACCAACGAGTAGAACATATAGTTGTGGTATGCGAGAAGGCCGAGAAGGAAGACAAGCTCATCGCCCTCTTCGAGGACATCCTCCACGATGAGAGCGACAGGGTCATCGTCTTTGTCGAGATGAAGCAAACGGTGGAAGACCTCGTGTCCAGCGTGCGCCTCCATGGCTGGCCCGCCGTGGGCATCCACGGAAGGAAGACGGAACAAGAACGCGAGTGGGCGCTCAACGCCTTTCGTTTTGGCAAGGCGCCAATCTTGTTGGCGACCGACGTGACCGGAAGAGCTCTGGACGCGGCCAACGTGCGCTATGTAGTCAGCTACGACTACCCGATCAACCCTGACGAATACCCGCGTCGCTTCAAGCACGCGGATCGGCCGGACGGGACGGGTAGAGCGTACACGTTCGTGACACCCGATAACTGCGCCCGGGCCACGGAGCTGATGTGGTTTCTCCGAGAGGCCCAGCAGGTGATACCCGCAGACCTGCGTAAGGTCGCGAATAAGCTAGCGCGAAAGTAGGCTGCGGATGACGGCACTCCTTGACGTCGCCGTGCGGCTAGGAGCTTCTGGAAACCACCGGTGGAATCGCTACTTGCCATCGACAATGTCTGATCCACCGTAGTGAAAGTGAAACAGGGCTTCATGCATTTTGAACCTGCCTACACTCGCTGTTGCTTGACCCTTGCATGGAATCCTGCATGGAATAAAACAGCATGCCACGAACAAGCAATAACAGGCTTTCTTTGTTTCTTTAGAAACAGCAGAACAATAAAGTCCAGACGTGCAGCTTCCGTGCGCGCCATGTCGGCCGCTTGGACATAACGGTCGTTATAAAACATCTGCTATGCAATCTCTTCTTTGGTGTTCCTGATGTTGATGATTGCATGCTATTGGCACAAGGGCATGTAAGGCCAAAGAGCGCCAGGACAGGTGTCTTGGTTTAGCACAAGTGTGAGTTCAAAACTACGATTTCAAATATACATTGCACTACGGAGCCAGCTGTGGAAGAAGACGACGACGACGATCGCGCGAGCAAGTGGCACGAGCGCGTTGGCGCGGTTGCGCCGAGGGGTGCCAGCGACCTGTGGAAGACGACGACGACGCTGGAGCCATTGTGATCATGATAGTTTTTGTTCGCGGACAAAGGACATGCCCTTGCCGATATGCTTTATTACAGCTTCGCTTCTGTAATAAAGCATATTGGAAATCTGGGCTTTGTTCGGCAACAAAGAGAAACAAATTGACGATGGTGCTGTGTGCGTATCCAAGCTCCACGCATATGCTAATGCATGTGCCTGAGTAATTGTGGGTTCTTCCTATCAACTGCTGCGTCTCCGTCGGGCTTTTGGGCAGCCCCGCACTCAACGACCAAACCCTGGCCGTCCAGAGTGCCCGCGATCGGGCCGTCAAGTTCGGCTTGCTGGTCCCTACGTGGGACTAGCCGGGTGGCGCGGGGTGTCCCCTGCGTCTTCTCTGGACCTCAATAAAGTTATTTCACACACTCACTCACCAGCTGACTTGTTGCCTATGCATATGAATGGTGGACCCTGGTTGCTGCTGAATCCTCGATGCCAGAAATGCAATTTTCTTTGGTAAAAGAAGATTAGCAAGCTAGATTTTCGGCGATTTTAACCATGATCAGATTTTAACCACACATTTCAGATTTTAACCACACATGATCAATATATCCGGAAAAAATTGTGCATCTCGACATTTTGTCTTCCTGTGCTTCGAGCACTGTTTGCGCGGATCTAGGCTCTTACTCTTACTTCGCAGCAGTGCGCCTACAATGGCGAGGTCACTCGCGGCCTTTCTAGGGTCCAGCAGTCCGTTGTGGCTCGTAGAAAAGAAGGGTTGAAAGATTCGTTTTCCTGCACTACATTGTGGTGTTGTCATTATGTGTTACTGCACTAAAGCTGACTGATAGGGGCCTAGATTCCTTCGTAGTTTTGTTCCCACCAAACTTTCCTCTCCAACATGTGCAAGTTTCGGCCAGTCTCTACCAATGAATATATTCTGGCCAAGTTCTCGTCCCTAGCAAAGCTCCGAAACGGCGAGCTGCTTCTGAAACCTTAGCGATTTAAACCGACCGTTCAGGCTTCAATGCGTAGTACATTCAATCCCATAATATCTACCGGTTTACTTGTCAGTCTTCGATTTTGGGGGCTTGCTGCGAGTAGAAAGAGAAGTCGCTCGCCGTGAGTTTGAACGTGTGATTCAACTCGGCATTATACGCCATTTCCTCCACTCATTGGCCCGTGCCCCACCATATGGTATCGAAGCAGGACAGCGGAGACTGACATCCTTGCGATGATTACGTCGTTGAATGCCGTCACTACTACCGATCAGTATCACCTTCCTTACTTACATGGCCTCGGCGCTTGTTTCGCAGGAACCAATATCGTAAGGTAAGCGTAAGGTATTGGATGTCCTGGGTGTGGAGGATATGCCACCCGGCCTTTGTTTGCGAGAGCCGCTCGTAGGGTGCAATGCGCTGGACCTCATTAACTCATCAGAGCTATTATGTAGGCTCAGTTCTGTTAGCTTCATATTCGCCGTCGATTGAGGGACGTGCAGGGCATGCTTGTGTGCCTTCTATATAATGATATTGAGTGTCAACTGCAATGGAATTTCACTTGTGCTAAACTGCCTATAAATGCTTAGCTAGTACTAAATATCAATGTAAGCTTGGCAAAGCCACGGGGCTGCTAATTGTCTAATTTTTCTCATTAGCCACCTTTAGATAGCGCCTAAACAGACGACGCGTGTCCCTGGTGGAAAAGCGGTAGCGATTCGGAAATGGCGAACGTTGGAGAATCGCGCAAGACTGCTGGTCTCTCAGTTGCGCCTAGGCCCCCAGGCGCGTCGCACGCTCAACAGGCGCAAGTTGATGGGCCATCTTTCCGGGCGTGCTTTCTCGTGGAGGACGTGATTTGAGCTGTTGCAAGAACGCCGACGCGTTGCGTGGACATCCGGTTCTCGAACACGTACTCGAACACCAGCGATGGCCGTGCAGCACGCAACGCTGAGTACAGGAAGGCCTAACACATCTTTCCTGTCCCAGCGTAGAGAGCCCAAGCATGCAGCGGGGCGCAGGAGGCTAGTGCGACGTGGAGCAGCCAATGAGCTCAAAGCAATTAAACTGCAGTTGGCGAAGCTGCACAAGTTACATTGCAACAGCACAGTCACTTAACCTTGTAAGATCTGCTTGGCAAACGTTTTCTCGGGATGACTATATACGTACTATAAGCCGCGATGGCCCACGAAAGCCAAGGGTAAGGTGTATTCGGGGGTGATATTGTCACGTAGTAGTGACAATATCTCGTTCATCTCATCTCGTTCGTCTCGAGCGATCATTTCCGGTTGTGCATCATCTTTGAGTCATTTCGCGCGTCTCTACATCGGACGCGTCGAAGTAGACGAACGAAAGCCTTTTTTGACGCAGCGCTCGAAACGCAGTCAGCAGGAACCTCGTGCGGGATTTGTCACAAAGAAGAACGCGACGGCGGTTCTTCCAGTAACGGCGCACATAACAGCAATTAGATATGGAAAATATTCAACTGGTAGAGATATCATTGAATCAGTAGCAACGTGGACAGAATTCGAGCGCCTAAAATTTCTGTGCAAAATCCAGTGGTGTCCACCAAGACAAGCGGAAGTAGGGATCACCCGATTTCGCTGTCGGGTCCCCCTTTACATCTACATTTACACAGTCAGACGTTATCGCCTCTGCGTCCATTCTGCCAAGAAACAGAATCTCTAGATCACTATTTTTTGTTATGTCGCGGATACAATTTATTAAGAAATAGACTTCTAGAAATTCCGCTTGCTAAATTAGGGTTATTCTTATCATCAGAAATAATACTATCTTTCGGTGCGTCAGTTCTGGGTTTTAGACGAAGGGACGTGTTTGACGCCGTTTGCGTGTTTTTGAATGTTCTTTTTTGTTTGTTTGTTTTACCATCGAATGTATAATACTTCAAAACATTAAGTAAAAGTTTGAGCACATAATTCTTGGCCAATGCCTCAGTGTGGGTGTGAGCCATAGTATGAGGTCATCATCATCATCATCATTGTGATATACTGGCCTAATGAAATCTCTTATTTTTTTTCTCTGCTCCAGGTTATCCTGGTGTCGTTATTGGTGCTCACGGCAGAGTCCGGGAAGCCACGTCTCCACACTGGTGCCCTTTGGGAGCGGCTCCCTTCGCTGACCTCAAGCGACAACAACGCGGACGGTTGCGTGAGTCTTTTGGGTGTTTTCTTCTTGGTCTCACTTTAGTTTCCGCGTGTCTTCACCCAGTTACGCCGCATCCCCCCCCCCCCCCCCCCCCCTTCATTCCACTGCTGCTACAACGTCTGACGCAAGTCCCACTTTCCTGATGCACAACGCTGCGTTCGAAGCAGCGTCAGTGCGTCAATCGAGCTCGTCAGCGGCAACAAACTTCGCCGTCAGGCCAGGCCGCCAGCCGAGTGATGCCTCGCATCCGACAAAACGGGTCTCAACGCCGCCTTTTGCCGCCTTGCCCAACGCCTCCTCACTTCTTATAAACTCGAGGGGTGCGATTACACGTGATGAGGAAACCGAGTGTTACCATGGTCGCGCTAATTATGACGCCAATGGTCATCCCACGTGGCCGTGGTCCTGCAGGCAAGGCATGTGGTGAATGACGCTGTGCTGTGTCGCTCGGAACTATAATCCTTTTAAACGTATAAGTTTTGCTTGGGAACCGCAATTTTTCGTGTCTAATAAGCATTATTGCGGGGGGATCCCGAAGGTAGTTCGGTCTAACAAAGCGGTGGAAAAAGAAAACATACGATGGTACGCCAGCACCATGCGGTACGGTGGTACGGAACCGGTGGCACCATGCTGTACCGCACAGCGGCACCAAGGGAGATAGTACGGAGGTAAGGGGAGCATCCCCGCATTCTTACCTCGTCACAGCTAGCGGTCAGGGGAGCCGGTCGTTGAGAAGCTGTGGTCGCAGACGCGAGTGACGTTGCAGCCTGCAGGCATGGCATCTCTTTGGGGCTCTAGATAGGCATGACCGGAAACCATTGGCGTTAGACAGCGCCCAGTGGAATGATTAGATAACGTGGGTTTTAGGTTTTCAGTCAGTTCATCTCATCACAGTGACATAGCAGCTCAGCAGGAGCGCTAGTGTGCTGATAGTGGGCGTGCGCACAACGCTTATGCCAGATTTATAATGCAGGTGGTACCACAGTAGGGTGGTACTTTAGCAAGACAACTTAAAAGTGCTTTTTTTTCTTGGTTTTTCAGGTACGAAGATGGAGAGAGGATTATTGAAGTGGGTGACCACACGTTACCCGTCCATCATCACAACCATCGCTGAGGAAAAGGTGAGCCGAGCTCAGCGACCATCAAGCTTGGGAACAAAACGACAAGTGTTCCATAAGGCGGAGAGCGTACTATCGCGCGCAGTATGAAATACAACATGCGACCGCTTTGCCGCACGCTTTCGCGTTGTAGCTTATACTGAGCGCGATAGTACATCCGAGGGGATAAATGTGTAGAGCAAATATCTTTTTAGACGCACACCTGAATGTGAACGAAGGCACTGTGGTGTTTGTAATTGATTTGGGAGGCCGTAGTAGATTTCACGCTCCGTGTCTAAAAGAATTTAGCTTTTCCTTGGAAGCGATGGTCTGTTTACTTATGCTCACGGGTGTGCGTTCCGTGTACATTTTATAATGTGGATCAGACAAAATATTGTATATGTAAGGTTTTTGAGACAGAAATTGAGTGAGATCTGCGCAACTCTTGCCAGTCTACATGTCGTGGCCGGCAGCTGTGAAGCCACAAGCATGCTGCCGCAATGGGGCCATGACAGATCACGACTTTATGACAACTGTCAGCACAATGACCGGATAAGTAAATCAAAATGGCGTCGATGGTCGATGGCAAAAACTACGACAGTGAGTACGCAACTGGCCGCAGGATGTCGATGTAGACTGAAGACGCAACTACGTCTTGACGAATATCGCGTGACGCAAGAACGTAATGGGCGCAGCACCATGTAGAAGGAAAAGAAACACTATGCTAGAAAGTGCTTAGAATACTAGAAGACGCGGTTTGTGCCGAGTGCGCCTATGACACAAGTTTGATGAAAAAAGAAAGCGCTGCAAACATTGGCATTGACTGTAATTTTATACCGTTGCGAGGTGAACTGCAGAACAGCTTTATTTTGAAAACAGTCCTAAGATTTCTAAAATCTTGCAAGTCATGCTCTTCTGTCTAACTGTTTTACAGCCCTGTGTCGATGGCAGAAAAGACGATCCAGGCGATAACAACAATCCAAGCCAAACTTCGACAAACTTCGACAACCTGTTTCTTGACCTAGGATACATTTTACGCACGTGCACTAATCCAGATCATAAGTGAGTTCCAGTGGTCCTCTTCACTTTGGCGTGCTCTTATCGTTATGGAAAATTTGGCTTAAGTACGTCGTCTTCACGACGTAACGTGTACCACGCATGCCAAACGGGAAAAATGAGTAGTAGCTTCAGCATGCTGTGCCCGAAGTGGCGGGATCAAATCCCGGCCGCGGGGGCCCCATTTCAATGCAAGCAAAATGCAAGAACGCCCATGTTGTCTGCATTGGGTGCACGTTATGGAAACCGAGATGGTCAAAATTAATGCGGAGTCCCCCTCACTACGGCGTGCCTTATAATCATGTGGGGGTGTTGGCACGTAAAAGCCCAGAATTAAAAAGAAGACATATTGGAACTTTGGCATACTACAGAAACACCTCTACACGGCCTGTACTCAGTACAGAGGTCATACGAAGCGTAACCTGCATGCATTTGACAAAGACATTTCTTGTGCCGCTAACCTTGACACAAAGAATTACCACATTGAGGACTGGCCGTAACGACAGCGTTTAAGGTAGAAAAATTAAGTTTTAATGTAAATGACTAGTAATAAGAACCACGAGCTAGGTTTATTTAAAGTATGAAGCAATGATTGCGTGTAGGCCGAAGAAGACAGACCGACGAATGGTACTCGGAAGAACTGAAAATGAGCGAAAGCATTGTGTCAAATTAAGTCAGTGCAACGCAGCCATGATAAGTACGTGTTTCGTCCAAAAACAACAACAGGGCAGTCCAAACACAACAAGGAATTGTTGTGAATGAGAAGACAAGCAGAGATGAACGTAGAAGGAGTGTCTTATGCCAAACTAGCTTGACCTTTCTTCGATTTAGTGCCATTCAAGCATTGTCTTTCGCTGGACGAACTTATCCGCGATTAGAATTGGTGATTTCATCAATCTCTTTCGAAAGAGTTTGTCATTCCATGCGCTAAAAAATGTTTATGTGAGAACTTACTTTCTAATTTGCAACTCGTATTGCTATGATTTCTCTTCAATTTCATGGAGATAAGTTCTCTTGAAGTGAAATCGGTCAAGGGGAAGTGACGTCGAAGAGACTTCATGTTGGCGCCAAAAGATGGCACTGAACTTCAGACTCCGCTCCTGTGCACTCTGTTTGCAACGTCTGTCAGTGTCATATGCAATTTATCTCGGGCAGGAGCTGCTGAAATTTTGTTGGTTATTCGCACTAAAAAGAAAACAAAGGAGCCTAAATGAATTATCCGCATTGTTCTTTTCGTGGATGAGACGGCGTGAGACCAAGTGCATCTTTCCTGATCTTCGTGCAGGCCCGCTCCCAATAGTGAGAACCAAATAATGAAGGACATTTTTGACTACATTGACCGGGTATTCAAGATAGTTCGGCCAAGGCGACTACTGTACATGGCCCTGGATGGTGTGGTGAGTAAATGTGTCGCTGTCGCTGACGTGTCTACGGCATAAGTGCATGTCCTTGGAAGTTCGTAAACCCGTTTCGCGTTTAAATCGTCCTGCCTGACATCGACCAAGTTTCAGTCTGTTTTATTAACATAATCGCTTAAGTAGAAGAAGTGCTTTTGTATCCGTATGATTTCATCGTACATCTCTCGACTTGACAAAACTCAACGTGTAAAGTGTCACGCTGTTCTTGCGTTCTTGGAAAACGAAGCGTCGTCTCACTCTGTTAACCGGTACCGTATTTGTGCTCAAGGAAAGGGCGCTGAACGAAGGAAAACCTTCTCGGCATGTGTGGCAGAGATCGGGTCTCCCGTCTCTATCGCCGCTATACTAATATGCTGGCGCAATCTAATTACTAATAATATCGCTACTTCTGACTGCTACATTTACTACAGCTACCTCTGCTGACATCACCAGTACTACCAATAATACCAGTTCTGTTCATCACCACAGTCACAACTGTTCCCAGTGCGACGGTTACTTTTACTGCCACACTTGCAATTACTAGTAGATGTGTATATTAGTGGAAACACGCCAGGATGTGTTCTTGGTGGCGAGGTGATCTGCAAAAGGACGTGGTATGAAAATGATTCGAAATGAAAAATTTTCCGAATTCTTTCTCTACAAGTTGCTGTAACGGCTACGCGTGATACACCTTCACTAAGCGCAGCAAAAATGAGTGAACCTTAAAAAACCCCAGCCAGTATGTCTGAGACACTGCACTGTGGTTAACGCGCCTTTTATCCCTATTGTTGTGATCTGTTAGCCTCCCCTCTTGGCTTTGAATGCTACTCTGGCTAATTCTGCAGGAAAGCACCAGCGCCTTGTCAACATGAAGAAAAAAAAAAAGCTTCCATGTCTTCGGGGTAAACTAGAGCAACGGATGTGTTAGCATTGATGCCCTCCTATTATCCGATGTACAGGACTAGAAGCGAGAATAATTTTGTGGTGAACTTATATAGTAAGGGAGAGACAGGAAATGAAGTCAACTAATGCTGCTATGCGGGCTTGTTCGTACTGCATCATGGAGTACTATTGTAGCGCAAACAGACGCGAACGCAAGAAAGTACACGATTGACAGAGACACGGCGCTGACTTGTCCCAATATGTTTTATTTCAGGCCTTACTGCTACCCTCTGCCTTGAGCGTATTTCTTTCTTTCTATTGAATAAGTGATTACGTTAATGCAGGTGTTCGCTGATGCGCGAGGCAGAAGGCGTAATAAGGCATGGTACCCGAAAATAAATCATATTGTTGGAAGTTAGCGCCGCGCCTGTGTCTTTCGTGTGCCTTCTAGCGTCCGTGTCTGCATGCGGTACAATAGTACTCTAAGGCACGAAATTCGTAGGGACGACGCTAGGTGCTGATGTCATCTGAGTATTGTACGCCATTCCACCGCCACTGCTCCTGCTATTCTCCCAACAGTTTTCTCGCCCTCCGCGCACTGTCGCCAAGACAGACTCCGCCCGTCATGGTTAACTAACGCCAATTGTTTTCTCTCTCGCCAGAAACCACAGAGGAAGGAAAAAGTTAGGAGGGAGCATCGCGCAACGCGATTGAAGCCAAACGAGTCGGCCCAACACGTGATAGTCACGTCGTAACGCGCGGTAAATTTTAGGGCTATCGCTCTGCATGCAGTGCGGCTGCAAGGCAGCCGAACAAGTGCGCATTCATTAAAAAAAAAGCCACCGGGTACCAAATCTCGGCCAATCTCGATTCTTGCTCCATGATCTCGACCCGAGAGGTCACGTGTTGGGCCGACACTGAGCAAAGGGCTGGCGTCACGGATCCTTCGCTTGCCAAGGCTGGCTGCGTGACGTCATGCTCTCTCCTAACTTTTTCCTTGCTCCATGCCAGGAACCCATCTAACACCATACGTCTCCTCACGTGACTTTTACGCACTGCGTCACCTGGCATCCGCATCGCCTCCCGCGCTCCTTTCTTTGACTCCAACTTCGCACTGTATAACGTGACTCGTGACACCGCTCGTTTCCCGGGAGCACACTTGCTCATCCGCTGCTGATAACGCATGGATACCTTCAATTTCAGACCAGCCTTGCGATCAGACCAAAGCCAACATGTAAAAATACTTGAGCACAGCGTCAGACGCATAAGGCTCATAGCCTCAGTATTCCAACGTTGTCTAACATCTCTTCGTGGCCCATCGAAGCGATGACGCTTCACTGCTGCCCGCAGGGACTGGAGCCTTTAAGGCAAAGTTTTGTCTAAAATAGCTCTTAGGACCAGCGTCACAATCGGCTGCTCCATACCCTACGGGTTAGGTCGAGTGTCCCCATGACATGTGAAGCGGCTAGGAGCTACCGCTCGTCTTTCACGCGGTGAAGACTTTTGCAGGAAAGTTGTTAAGTTCAGTTCTGGAGGCGCTTTGTGCCACGGTGGGCGGCGGCGTGTAACGGCGTGGCCGTTATCAAACGTCAGTAATAATACAGACGGCAACGCAGCCTGCGTCGAGGGCCCGAATATTCTTCGAAGCGCAGTTATCAATGATGTAATAAACGATGTGCGTAAAGATGTGTTCGACTTACGCGCCAATGTTTATTAATGATTAGTCCAACGGATTTCTTAATATTTCCGTGTACGACCCATGTACCCATTTGCTATTTTTTTTAAATACGGCAGACCCATTTGTCCATGGCCTTCCGTAATTAATAATCTCCAGAAGCTTCATACTAGGTTTCAAGTACAGTGGCTAGAATTCCTTAGAAACATTGCTAACATTTTCATACATATGCACGATAATAACGGTACTAAAAACAGTACAGCCTGTAGAAACGTTATACAGGGTGTTCAAAATTAAGCCTTGCGGAATTTTTAGAAATCACTTGTGGCAGGTAGCATAATTCTTATCATTGACCTGGGTGATTCGATGAGGTGGACATTAGTAGCATGAAAAGTCGAAACACACATTCAACTAATCAACAAAAATGCACTAATTAACTTCTTAGTTTAATAATTTACGACACATGTTGCAATTTAAGATTTGTAGCCGGTGAGCTTGTCAGGCGTATCCACTTGGAATGAATCTCCAGAATTACACCAATTTGGACATCATCATCATCATAAGCCTATATTTATGCTCACTGCAGGACGAAGGCCTCTCCCTGTGATCTCTAATTACCGCTGTCTTGCGCTAACTGATTCCAACTTGCACCTGCAAATTTCCTAACCTCATCATCCCACCTGACTTTCTGCCGTCCTCGACTGCGCTTCCCTTCTCTTGGTATCCATTCTGTAACCATAATGGTCCACTGGTCATCTATCCTACGCATTACGTAGCCTGCCCAGCTCAATTTTTTCCTCTTAACGTCTACTAGAATATCGGCTATCCCCGTTTGCTCTCTGATCCACATCGCTCTCTTGCTGTCTCTTAACGTTAGGCCTAACATTTTCCATTTAATGGCGCTTTGTGCAGTCCTGAACTTGTTCTGGAGCTTCTTTGTTAACCTCCAAGTTTCTGCCCGGTAGAATGCAATGATTGTACACTTTTCTTTTCATCGACAGTGGTAAGCTCCCAGTCGGGATTTGGCAATGCCTGCCGTACGCCTTCCGAACCCAATTTTATTCTACTGTAAATTTCTTTCACATGATCAGGGTCTCCTGTGGTAGTTTGGAGATATGCGCCATCAAACTCACCGCAAGAATGCACTGTTATTCCAGTTACTTTACCAAAATGCTGTTTTATACATTGAAGCACAAAAGTAACTGGAACGCCTATGTTGTTGGTCCCACACTTTAGGAAGTAGTATCTCCAAACTGGTGTCATCCTGGAAATTCATTCCTGAATCGGATGAGTCTTGCAAACTCACCAGCTACACTTTGTATATTGCAATATGTGTCATATATTAATTAACTAAGAAGTTAATTAGTGAATCGTTATTGATTAGTTGAATGTGTGTTTCGATTTCATGTGCTACTAATGTCACCTCATCGAATAACCCAGCTCAATGATAAGAATTATGCTACCTGCCACAGCGATTTCTAAAAATTCCTGTAAAGCTTAATTTTGAACACCCTGCATATTGCTGTCAAGTTTGTTCTAATTCCTGATACAAATTTTCATTCTCCTCCAAAACAACAGCAGCAGCGCTGAATTAGAATGCTGCATTGTACGTATGATACAACAATATTGCTTGCGCTCCAGAGAGCCATCCGAATGTTTTTTTTTTCCTTTTTGATAAATTGAAACATAACATCAGGTTGATAAAGAGCTAATAAAAACCAGAATAAATTTCTGTACCTACATTAAATGCAAAAATGAAAAATAACCTGTTTGTTTACGAGCTTATTGGCATGTGCTTTCCCATGCTGTAAATACAATTTCCAAGAAAAAACTAAAAGTTTCTTATAAAGTTGGTACATTTTGTGTGTGTGTGTGCTTTTTTTTGTACACGGCCCATATTCCGGGTTAGTATATTAGAATATTTTGTCGTTCGGTAAAGGGTCAATGTTTTCTCTCAGACGCAACAAATTTCATTCAAATCGCTCCTTGCTGAAACTTCCTCTTCAGATTAAGGCAATCTCGGCACGTCTTGTAATGCATTGAACAGATAGCCTTGACCGTCTATCGCAGTAGCGGAACAGGAGCCAAAGTGAGAGCCAACGTAGTCAATTGCGGCAGAGAATTATGAGTTGGGTTGAGATTGCGAAATTACCACGCAAAGGGTAAAATTCACTGACGCAGGGCCGTGATAAGTGAATATCGCTTGAAAGGGGCCTTTACCGATCAGTAGTTCGGTAAATGGAGTGGCCATGATTGAACAGCTGTCGACGATGCTCGTGGCCCAAAACAGCGGCTCCGCTCACCGCCATCGCAGGCGCCCAGGGCCAGGATGAACGAGGAGCGCTCCAGGCGCTTCAAGGGCGCCCAGGAGTCCGAGCAACGGGCCACGAAGGAGGCCTCGCTGCGATCGGCGCTGGAGGAACGCGGCGAGCGGCTGCCTCCCGAGTGTCCGGACTTTGACGCCAACTGCATCATGCCGGTGAGCGGGTCGCAGAATATAGCGCCTCACCCTTTTCACAATCTCCCTCTCTCTCTGTCTCCCTCTCGGTCGCGTCATCAGGCTTTAACACGAAGCTTTAGCATGGGTTGGATTGCGATTTCCGTCATCGAAACACATGTAAAACGCATAAACGTTCTCGCGAGAACAACGCCGGGCCGATTTCAATCACGTTAGTTGCATTCGAGAACGTTAGATTCTCGCAACGGTCAAGCAGGGTATTTAATTAGGACCGAAGATGTTTTACGAAAAATGGCAAGTATCGGTGGGCTTAACAAAGAAACACAATCACCAAATTTACAAACGCTCGTTTACTTAGATTTAAGCATGCGTTAAAGAACCCGGGTGGTCAAATAACTAATCCACCGCTCTCCACAATGGTGTCCATCATTAGATTACTGTGCCGTTTCGATATGTTAAACCCAAAGGTAAAATAGTTAAGAAACTGGTGGTAACACCGTCCTAAAATTTCGCACTCGCTCTCCGGGATGTCTTGGATCCTGACAGCATCTACTCGAGTCGAGGTATTTGTTGTATTCTAAAACAAAACCATTCACACAGAAACGCCTCTGGGAGTTGTCTAAGCATGCGTAAATATTGGCACTTATCTCCGCGCAGCCCGGTGTCATTATCACTGTTGTGCAACTTGATCCAACCGGTATAAACGACAGCGCTGTGGCGACACGAACTGCTGCTGAGTTGAATTGATGACGCAAGCAAACTACTGCAGGTGGCGGCGCCAGGTGCACTGACGACGTTCCGATCATTATAACCCGTTATCGCTTTTAGTGCCTTATCCATCCGCGTCGAACCATTATCAACAGCGATCAAGTGGCGGTGGCTGCGTATGGTGGCTGCACGGGCCCTATCTCGCAAGCGATCTGCAATGGGGACAGAGTTCGCCGAGTGCTGATAGCTTCGCGTGCGCTGTGTTCTCGCCGCTTAGTTCGCGTTCAAGCGAGACGCGGGGGCCCCTATCTTGAAAGCCATCTGCGATGGGGAGAGTGCGTTAAGTGCTGATAGCTTCGTGTGCGCTGTATTCTGGCCGCTTAGTTGGCCTTGAAGCGAAAGGCTGCGCGAAGGTCACTTCGCTCGCTGCGGCATGCCCTATCTCGAAAGCGATTGTCTTACATGACGAACGGACGGAAAGACCGACGGTCTAACGGTTTTCCTCGTTTGGTAGGCATAGAAATCCTTGCCTATTTAAAAACCAAGGGTGAAATAAGCAAGTTTCGGTAACTCTCCGTGCACTGAAATGTGTTCACATGCCAGAAAATAAATTGAAGCTGTTCATTTTAGCACCGGCGTACTCGCTTTTGAGTTTCGGATGGAAACTTCACGTTGGAAAATTTGGCGTTCATTTTCACCGGTAGTGATTAACCGTATCTTAGGCGCCGTGGTGGCGTAGTGGCTTTGGTGTTAAGCTGCTAAGCCCGAAGTAGCGGGATCAAATCCCGGCCGCAGCTGTCGCATTTAGAAGGGGGCGAAATGCAGAAAATATCCGTGTACCGTCCATTGGGTGCACGTTAAGGAACCCCAGGTGCTCAAAATTAACCCGGACTCCACCACTACGGCGTGCCTCATAATAATATCGTGGTTTTGGCACGTAAACCCCAGAATTTAATCTAACCATTTCTTCTCAAACAACTTAAAAATAGACATTTGAAAAAAGGGAAGTATATTGTACAATCTAATCTCATTTGCTGCATTGGAATTGACCATTTCATTAGTTACTGGAACACCACGGATGTCCCGGCGTGCTAGCTTAGTGACTATAACATTGCGCAGCCGCGCTCGAGGTCGCCGACTCGATCACGGTCATGGCGGCCGGATTTCGGTGGGGGCAAAATGAAAGAGCGTTCTGGTACTTAGGGCTCTTCCCTTTAAGGACGAGACGTAAAAATACCAATCAAAAAGTTTTTTTTTCTACCTGAATGTGCAAAACACATCCTGTATAAGCATAATCAACAAAAGGAAATACTTTTTCTCGGAAATGTTTTTTTTAGGAATACGCGGAAAACCCCAGGCAGGAAACTGGAAGTGGGCTTCACCGCAAGCCACCCGAGGCTTCGTTTTAAATTTTTTATAGACAGCTCTCATCATATGTGAACCATAGGTGTACATTTCATTTGCTTTGTATCACATCTGTGAAACCACTGCAGCTGGATTTCTTGCATCAGCCTGTCTCCTCTGACCTTGCTTTCAAAAGACATTGAGTCGCGTGCCAAATATCTTCTTTCCGTGAAGTGTTCCTTCTCGAAACCAACAAATGACGCTTGCTGCCTGTCATTCAGTGTTGGTCGAAAACATTTAGCCAGAAACTATCGTAATCAAACTGATACTCGGCAAGAAAAAAAACTTTTCCTGGTATGTTGCCTGTAGGCAACACTCGTCAATAAAGCGTTAAGTGCATGGGAAGGAACCCCTGGTGGTCAAAATTGATCCGGAGTCCCGCTGCGGCGATCCTCATAATGAGATGGTGGATTTTGCACGCAACACCCAAAAATTTTATTTATACAACGCCAAGCAGGTCACATTTAGCTCGAGCGACGGCTTTAAATAACATATATTAAATAAACTCTTGGTTTTAAGTTCCAACACGAAGGGATCTCATTATGAGATATGACCTAGTGGGTGACTCCGAATTATTTTGACTGCCCTTCAACGTGCGCCGAATGCGCAGTACACCCCAAGCGTTTCTGCATTCCAGCTGAATTAGAAGCAAGTCCTCTTTGAGGCCCTCTGTCGCGGATTTCGGACTACAACCTTCAGCGGTATTAACACAAAGGAACTTGCAAAACTACAACGCCATGCGTGGACATCTAAGTCGCCGTGGTCGCCTTTCCGGAACGCAGGGCACCGATTTCATGGAGCGGGTCACCAAGTCACTCCACTTCTACATTCACCAGCGGCTCAACTGCGACGACAGCTGGAAGGACGTCCAGGTGGTGCTGTCCGACTCAAAAGTTCCCGGCGAGGGAAAGCAGAAAATAATGGACTTTATCCGGACGCAAAAGGGTGCGTGTTGGCTTGCATCACCGCATCGTCGACGTCATTGTTCGTGTTTCTATTTTATTTAAACAGAATGCAGCGC
Organism: Dermacentor silvarum; assembly: GCF_013339745.2. Lineage (NCBI taxonomy): Eukaryota > Metazoa > Arthropoda > Arachnida > Ixodida > Ixodidae > Dermacentor > Dermacentor silvarum. Next base: position 53,748,119 of record NC_051164.1, on the reverse strand, counting down.
AGTACAGGATGATGTTGCTGTACTTTGCTGAAATGAAAAGCGCCGGTAACGGCAGTTCTGGTGGCGACATTTTGTGGTTTCGATTTAGATTGCCACAAAAACGTTCTTGTGTTAAGCAGAATCACGAGGGCGAGAGACTTCTCGTGGTGGTGGAAAATGTAGCTGCGACAAGGTGTCAGCTCTATCGCACATTTTTTTTGGTGAAAATCTGCCGTGATGGTAATGTGTGCACATTCGTAACCTAACTCAACCAGCCAGTGTAGTTCAGTGACTGTGGAACTCTGTTGCTCTGCACAGGTTCTTGGGTTCAATTCTCTGCCGACGCGGCAGCACTTTCACAGAGACGGAATGAAAAAAAAATCCCGTGGACCAAGATTTGGATGAAAATCCACATCACGTGGTGAAAATTGATGCTCCCGCACAGTGCTGTCTCTCATGCGCTCTTTATTGATTTGAGACCTTCAACGCTATCAAACAATTGACGTCGCACAAAAGCCAGGAATATGGAACCTGAAAATACTGCGTTTCGATATTCTCGCATGTTCAGTTTTCCGGGGTGCACTTGCACAACCCGTCGGCGACTGTGTTCCTCCGTAGCTTGTTCATTATTTATTGTAAAATACTCGAAAAAAGTTCAGCAAGCACATGCACGTTATCTATCACCTGAGGAATTTAATGCAATTGCAGTTTGGAAAATGGTCTAAGTCGATGATCTCCACCACATTTGCACTGAATGAAACTGTGCCAATGTGGTAAAATTATTGTGAAACATTTGCTGCGAGAATACCGTGAAGCATTTTCTTGTTTATTACTACTCTGCGTGCTTTATTTTCTATCCGTGTTATCCTAGAGTGTCGCTTATGGGCAACATTTAGAGTATTTGTTGTGCGCCTCGTTGAGTCTGGTGCGGTGAAGTCGTGCTTGGTCTTGTCTACTTTGGCCTCGTAGTATGTTGAACGAAATTTCAAACTTCATTTATTACACTCGCCGATGGTATCAGTGTGCAATGTACATGGGGACTTGTAGCATGTTTTATGCGATGGCAGTCGATTGTCATCAGACAATCTATGAAGACTACTTTGCATGTGTACTACGACTATAGCTTCAAACTGCGGCACAGTCTTGGCCCGCGGCAGAACACTGCGTGCAACGAAAGTGCTTCTAACATTTTTTTAGAGCTACGGGCCTTAAGAAGTCTACATCATTTCTGGGGCTCTTGCGCACCAAAACCACGATTTGATTATGAGGCCCACCGTAGTCGGGGTCTCCCAGTTAATTTTTGACCTCCAAGAGATCTTTAACGTGCGACCAATGCATGGTATAGCGGCGTTTTTGCATTTCGGCCCCATCGAAAGAAGTCTATATGAATCATTTGAGTATATGCATGTTTATATGTGTGTGCACCGTCTGTGCGTTTGTCTGATGACAGAGAACATCGTATCCTTGACTCAATACCTGTAATTATCATGGCAGGCCGTCAGCCAGGCACATGACTCGTGCTTAAAAAGACAGCATCTCTCTCTCTCTCTTTCTCCTATCAACAACGGTAAACGTAGTGATAACCACAATATAAATATAAGTAGTTATGTAGCAGGCCCAAATAATCGAAAGTTAAGCCTTTATTGTGTTACTCCGTGGACTGTTCGCGTCCCGTTAACAATTCAAGTATCGCTTCGTGATGCACCGCTGTCTCACGCTGACGGCTTTCCCATTATGCATCTGCCTTATCAAGACAATGCGGTTCGCCTTTATCCGTCGCCTTTTTCATGTTCAACGCAGCATCGATTGTTTAGGTAGTACGGATTCACTGCTTGTACTAGTTTCCTCGTCCTTATGTAATAATGTTTCCCTCCGAACCTGCCCAAGTATCCTCCTTTATTTTCTACCTGTTTCTCACGATAACTCGCAACGTCGAGTGCACTTGAATCACCGCCTTACTGCTGTGGCATTAGAAAACGCATCCCAAAAATTTCGTGTCACAACTTCGTTGAGTTCTCTGTATACTGATGACCATCACATTTATTCGTCATAATGTGTTGCCTGTCTCTTCTTTTGAATTTGTTTTGCAGGCCGCCCCAACTACGACCCGAACACGAAGCACTGTATTTACGGTCCTGACGGTAAGCAGGTCATTTGTTCGACGTGTCATGTATTTTACATTAGAAAAAGGAGTGGGCAGGAAAACTTGGCGGGCGTCCTTCGAAGTTTGGCCACACTGGTTAGCATGCACGTACACGCAAGGCTTATAAAAGTACATTGAACACCAATTCAAATCACACTAATCCATGCAGTCGAACGCATTCAGAACTGTGCGGCTCGTTTCATTTTTACTAATTATGCGCGTCATGCCAGCCTCACGAGCATGAAAATAACGTTTGTGTGACTGGCCAGTAGGCCTGTCGTAAGTGTTGTCGCCTCTGCCTTTTTCATAGATTCTACCATTATTTACCTAGCACTGTTTTCTTTCGCCCAAAATGTGTCACCTAGGTTAGACAACAGTTTCAAAGTACAGATGCTAGCCTGCAGCCCGAACCTGTTCAGACAGTTTTGATTCCGTAACAGATGCGACGTCTTGAACCACCTTCCCACCTCGATCGCTCGCATCTCAGGTGCCAATAATTTCACTACTGTCATGTACTATGCTTATTGGTAAATATTGCTACATATGGCCTACTTTGTCAGACCACTCCTCTCTTTGACGTCCTCGACGCTTGAGTGTTTTCCAAACTAACAAACAAATTACATACATACATACATAAATACATACATACATACATTCATACATACATGCATACATACATATATACATGCATACATTCATACATACATGCATACATACATACATACTACATACAAGAATAAGTAGCAATAAATAAAGAAATAAAAGACAAAGAAAAAAAACACGGTGAGAACAAATTCCAACAGAAAGTATTAGGCAATTTCTAAAACAGAATTTTCTAACGAACACGAGTCAAGCAGCCAAAATCATTTGGTTTGTATTGAAGATATTAGGGTTCGGAACTCTAATTGTCTTGCTTTTCGAATTCTGCCAAGTCCAACAGACAATGGCGCCAAGGAAATTTACGAGTACGAACCGTACGGATATAGTAACAGAAAAAGCAAAATCATGACCTGTGTTTCGTTTCGAAGATAAGTGAAGCCGTCAATTCGCCTCTATCCGAATCCTAGCCTAAATATCCGTTATTCTCCAGTAATCCCCGTATCCAGTAATTCAGTAATCTTGTAATATCCAGTAATCTTGAACCCGTATAGATTATAAAATTACAGCTGATAAATTTTATCGAGTACAGGGAAAGAAACAGCCCGTTTTGAAGACATTTCTGGCGCACATCGATATACAGTTCTAAATGGTAGCTTCTAACGGAGATAACTCGCGTGTGTTGAACAAATAAAAAGGCGTTGTAAAATGAGCATCAGAAAAATAACGTCCCTCTTTTCAGGATGCGCCACTGTAGGAAGACATGAACTCAAGTAATTCTCAATCAGGCACCAAGGAGTTCTTTCTGATATTACTTTCCTGGTCACGCTCCCAACGACCCGAGTATGTTGACAAAGAAGGAATGAAACTGACGACAGCATAACTTTCAGCTTTTTTGGTGTGGGGAAAACTTAAATCATTGAAGTGACATTTGAGCATGCTGTACCGTTTTCACTACCTTTAATGCCACTTTGTCGCACGTTTTTTTTTTTTTTTGTAAAGTATTCACATGCTACGCTTGGCGTTCGGAATCTCTTCTTTAATTACAGCTGACCTGATCATGATGGGCCTGGTGATGCATGCCGCAAACATCACCATCATGAAGGAGGACCACCGCTTCGACATCAAGTTCTGTCGACTCTGTCAACAGACGGGTGAGCTCTGAGGCCTTGCAGACTCCGCGCTAGTCAAATGTTTATCATTCAAATGCGGAAACGTAACGTAGAGCGTTCTACAAGTGGTTACTGGTAACAACTGTGATGTGAGAATGTTGCTGAGCTGATGCGAATTGCCCAACAATTTTTTTTTCGTGCACAGGAAACACTATTTTAACATTTACAGCGTGCCGTATTTGACGCCGCGGTAAGGCAAGAGGTTGTGAATAAAGAAGGACGGTGCTATTCAATTGTCACAGGCGCACATTAACACATACGCATGTCATTGCTTTCCAAGTACGATTCAGGGATGGAATGTCTTTGCAGCATCAGTTCGTGTGAAGAGCAGCATGAAAATCTTTATACTTCATTACAAGGAAGCGGAACTAGGTTAATACAGATTTCTTCATGAAGAATTGCTTTAGGTTGTGGACCGTGGGCATCTTTTATTTACGCGTGAGTGTTTGTAAGCGCTTACATTCGATAGTGTGCGACTCCTCTGCGAGTGGAATATCTTAATAGAACGGCAACGGTAAAATTGAAGTGCGATGAACAAACAAACAAACAAACAAACAAACAAACAAACAAACAAACAAACAAACAAACAAACAAACAAACAAACAAACAAACAAACAAACAAACAAACAAACAAACAAACAAACAACAAACAAAGAAATAAATAAATAATAAATAAATAAATAAATAAATAAATAAATAAATAAATAAATAAATAAATAAATAAATAAATAAATAAAATTGTTCCTTAAGCACTTTTACAAAACAGAGGGAGGCAACAGAAGAAATCCGTGTCCCTTGCACTTCTTTGATAGACAATAAAAAGAAACACTGAATCAATGCACATTGATAGATCACGAATCTGTATAGACCTCGCAACGTTTGTTCTACGTAAAGTTGAATCACAGGGTGACTAAAATAGACATCCCCAGCTCTACTGAAGGTTTCGGAGGCCACGCTGTACCGGGAGGTACCTAAAGCTCCTCCTATGCACCATATAGCGGGCGAAATTTATTAAAGCCAATCCATTTTCGCTGTCGAAATCAAACTCACGACCTCCGGTTCAGCATCTCCTGTTAATAGCCACTGAGCTACCGCGAGAGAATGAGCAGGCATCACCAAGTACGCGATCGTAGCTGTAATAAATGGGTGAAATATCCTGCAAAAATATATAATAAAATTCATAAGAAAATGCATGTTTTATAAGTGTGAGTTTGAGGAAATGCGTACAAGCTAATATGAACTAGACGTGTAGCGTAATTAGGTGTGGTAGTACTTTCACAATGACGACACCCGTCATTTCAGGCGAGAACGTCGTTCTGTGGTTTTCTCGATTATCTGAGGCTTGGTTCTCCGTAACAGTGGCGTAACCTAAGGCTGCTCGGGAACTCTCATTTATAACTTTTTACCTTTACTTAATTCTGACCCTTTAGTCCCTTTGCATTCGTGCGTTCTATCTCCAAGAAGCAGAAACGTATCACAAGGAAACGTATAGATGGCTTGCAATGAGGTCATTGTAGCCGCCATGTTGGTGCACCGACACGATGATAAGCTGGGTCCGTAACGTCACGTGAAAGCGTTCAATAAGATGGATTGGACTGAAGTGCTCGTAGTCGCCATGTTGGTGCACCGACACGGTGATAAAGTGGGTGCGTGACGTCACGTGAAAGCTGTCAATTCAAAGGAAATAAATTCACAGCGCTTCCTAGGAAATGGGAAACGTTCATTCGGAACTTTAACGGTCAAATGCATGCGCAAATGATTTGAGGCTGCGAAAATAAGGAACGCTGAAATTACTGCGTCCTCAACGCTGGTGCGCAGGTCACGATATGGACAGATGCGAAGGCCTTCCCGACGACCGACAAGAACAGGTGAGTCTCCATTGGTCGATTCATTGTCGATTTTAGCCAATGGTGTTGCACTTTCAGTGTCGGAACAGGAGCTTGACCTTGCTACCCTGAGAAGTCCCCTTGTGGAGACGTTGGCTTCCAGCGACACCTGTAATTTGGCCGCTGTAGGCCTTACTTGAGCTGTTCTCTATAGCACAAAATCCGACACAACGCAGGTCTTAAAGCACGCATATGCAACGTATACCAAATAATATGCTTAAGGTAGGTCTTCATCGCAATTAAAAACAAAAACAACACCAGCAAAAATGTTTACGCAAATTTGAATTTCAAGGAAGGTTAAGATAACTTATCTCGCTTTTTAGACGAAATTCCGTGTAATAGTTGAAAAAGTAACGCGTCATCCATGATTCTCATGACGGCTTAGCAATCGTGGTGGCAGTTATATCATGTAATCCTATAGAAAATCCTAGGCTGATTATCTTTGCAGCAACACGACTTTTGCGCTATACTTAGGTTAAGCCAACAGCGGTCGAGTGATAGACTGTCGTTAGAGCCAACCTTTCCGCAAGGGCACTAGTGCTCGTTAAGGCAGCAACTTAGACAAGTTCCTTTCTGGGAACCAGCGACATATACTTGTTAGAGCACTTTTAATCCCTTCATGGCTCCCTCTTTTCATGAATTTGTCCTGTCTGGATTCACATGTCACAGCAAAATTAGACTGGTCGAGACATGCGAAAGCAGTAGTTTTTATTCCTATGCCGTTGCCAATTGTGCTTGATGCCTGGTTCATGTTTCTCTATGTTAAATGTTTGTCGCACAGCGCAGATAGAAGTATGCATTGCGGTCTGAAATAATAGAAAGGGGGACCTTTCGAACGTTTTTCCTGGATTTGTTTGCTGGTGCTATAGGCAGAGGTGAAACGCTGTCCTGTAATCTTTTTTTTATTTAAAAATTTTAATACTCTTGACACTCAGGCGCCCACACCCGAAGTGCCACTAGCCTTTGTCCACATCAACGTGCTGCGTGACCAGCTGGCACGTGATCTTCGAGTGCATGACGCACCGTTTCCGTTCGACCAGGAGGTATGTGCAGTCCGACACGTTAGCTTTTGCCCACGTCGCATAGCTTTTCGTTCGCTACGAAGCAGTGGTTCTGTGGCGTGTTGTTAGCACACGTTGGGTGTAGATAAATTAGAAATCACCGGTCTAGCGTTAACTGCAGTGGAGGCGATGACGACGAAATAGCGATACAGGACGACAGGGACAGACTAGTCACGTACCACGACATACTGACACACTATAAGAAACAAAGAGAAGCCATACCCACAACCGGACAAACAACCCCACAGATCTCAAGATACATATTGGAGAAGGTTGCAAACCAGAACCTTCAGAAACCCAGTACACCTAAGCAGAGTAAATTCCACACAATACCCAGAAGCGAGCTGCAAGCTCTGCAAGCACAAACACGCAGACATGGCGGAAGCTCCAAAATATAGCACATACATGTTGTAACCTACATCACGTTTTGCTCTCACAAAGGCCCAGCCTACTTTCTAAAGTACACTATCGTAGGGTTTCAAAGAATAAAGCACCACTCGTGAAACTATCACAGTGTATTTCCTGTGCGAAAATATCATCTTACACAAAAAATCAACAAAACTTGACTGGTAGGTTTTTCTTGGACCTTAATGGTTTAATACTCGCTGCAAGCACATCACGTATGCACGTGAGTTACGCAGAAATTCAATGTAGGAGGACTTGTGTTTTACTATAGCATATACCGTCCTCTAAGCGCAATGTCCATACGGATCATCGCCAACGCTCCCCCCCCCCCCCCCCCCCAGACGTCACACATCTAGTTCAAATACACTTACAGAAACTTATGAATCGTGTAATACTGAAGCTTAAAGCCGAAAGGCTATCGCATTCGTATAGATGGTAAGAGAATTTGCACTCTCAAACAAAATTTCTGCGTTGTCTAGAGAGAATACAATGCAAATTCACTAAAGCGCGCATGTTTTTCACGGACACAGCTTCTGGTCTCTATGAAACAACCTTGTACGCTCTTTTTCAGAGGGCCATTGCCGACTGGGTGTTTCTGTGCCTTATCGTTGAAAACGACTTCCTACCGAATCTGCCTTCCTTGTCAGTCAGGTAACATTGCCTTCTCTAAATGGAACCTCAAGGATCCAGGGAATGAGTTCCCTTTATTAGTAGTTGCATTTACCGAGAGATAAAGCACACACAAGATGCTGTTTTTGAAAAGGGCAGATACTTTATTGCCAGCAGCAGGTCGTAGGTGCAGCCGACCTGATTATAAAGATTATTCTTGCTTGCAGCCGCTTACTAGGGCGAGCAGGAAAAGAAAAAGACAATTACAAAAAAGACTCATTTGGTTGGAAAAACGGCCGTTTTAGTAAGGCAACTACTCTCGAAGTCACCGATAACCTTTATCTTCGTCTCCAGGTTGAGCGCATTGCGAAGTAGTTCGGCTATACCCGCTATCGAAAACGTTAGTCGAACTCTTAGCCCACCGACATCGCCAACACAAGCCAGAGTTAGCTACGACAACGTTAGGGCCACACTAAAAACGGCATCAACAAAAGGCAGCAAAAGCCGCCTTGGCTTGCCCTGGCGAGAACGTAGGGAACTGGCAATACTGAAATGGTTAGGCGGGGTAGACGCAAGAAGTGATGCCCGTCGCAATGTCGCTCAATTTCCCCGCTCTGTTTCGTGTTTGGTAATATTTTTAGCTCTGTTGACCCGGAGTTGGAAGAAAACGTGGTTCTTTCTAACGAACACATTTTTATTTCATACGAAACTAACCACTTAAGGCTGGTGTATCGTATAACCGAAAATTCCGTTTATGCAGTTTTCAATTACCGAGATTCTACCTTAATACAGTAAAACCTCGTTATAACGAAGTTGAAAGAGGAGTCAGAATCACTGCCTTGTATCAATTACCTCGGTATATCGATTAGCGCATGCACTGTAATAAAGATCTTTCTAAGGATTTCAAGGATAATTTCAGTCACTTCATTATATGCATTAATTCGTTATGTCCCGTTTCGTTATAATAAGGTTTGTCTGTATATCATCCTACACTTTTAAGTTTCAAGACATTCCGCAGTGCTTGCATGTGATATGCATGCACTCTTTTCCTAACGCAGTGAAAATGCCGTTGAAAGACTCGAGAATATCTACAAGGAAACGTTGTGCAAACTGAAGGTGAGCAGTTTTCATTACCTTCAAGGTCAAACGACGTAGGGGCATCAACCATGCAATCAGAGGAAAACTGAAGCTGAGGGGTCTTGATTCAAAGACATAGAAAGAGAAATCATGTTGTCACCGACAGCTTGGCAATTCAAGTTGGTTGCCTAGTCGGGCAAATGAGCAGAGTTAGTTTTTTGAAATCATGTTTGGGGCCGCTGACACCGCTGCACAAGGGCGTGGGATCAGGTCGAAGCCTTCGTATTTGGCGCGCCATGATTAAAGCACAGAAAGGATAACTACGCTGTACATAATATTGTACAATAAATTGGTTGTTTCAGAACAGGTTTCTTATTGGAAATAATTCAGGCCCTTAATAATAAAAAAATAAAAAATAACGCTAGTTGGGACACTGTATATTGCACCAAAGTGATCTACGCCGCTTTAAATAACCCCAGCTTAACAGGAAATTTTACAAATTTATTAAAGCCTTGTACTGGTTTCACTGATGCCGCGAATACTTCTCATGTGTTGGGCTTAGCTGATCTAACAGATAAAGTTTGCAGAATTGATCTTCGTTGTTGTTGTTGCACAGTTATGGTGTTGCATACGGTGTGCCCAATTTTTGCGAAATATCCATGAAAAAAAAAGTCTTTTTCATTTAGTAGTTGCCTTAAGCATTATTTCGGTGTTATGCGCTTAGAAAAGGGATGCGCTATCTTCGAATTAAGGTGAATGTGGCTGAAGCTCACAGCAGGTTTACCCACTCTTTTGCAGGGCTATCTTACGGAAGACGGACGCGTTCAGCTCACGCGATTCGAAGCGCTCATGAACGGTAAGCTCGAAATTAAAATAGTTTAATTCGTTGGAGCTTTGACACTCGTGCACACCGTGCGAAATTAAAGGCGTCACGATTTCATCTGTCAGTCGCGCTTCTTCCTGCCGCATGTGTTAACGCAGGGCTCTTTATTAATTTACTGAAGCTTTTACGCACGAAAACGCGTTTTTTTAACGGCACAGCCAAAAAGAGAAGTTCTCTGGCAAAAACGTCAGTAAGAATTTGGCGTATGTACAAAAAAAAAAGCAACCTTCACTGCACAATATAAAGCGATAGTAAGTGAGTTAGTGAGAAAGAACTGACATGGATACTGGAATGGAGACCCCATAAAACAACGGAGGTAATGAACAATGGAGAAAAAAAAAAACATTACTCATATTCTAGTGTGTGTTGTAGTCTATGTGAATCTAAACTGCTTTTGAAGCGGTGTTCTCACACCGGCGTGTCACGTGGCGTGACGCGTGCGCCAGTCGTCTCGGAAGATTTATTTGGCGCTGGCCCCGAGATTAGTAAGCGTGCTGTTGTGGCTTATGGTAAGCACGTCGGGCTCCGATCCCACCATCGGACACGTGATCCTTTTTTTCTTCTTCTTTTGTATGTAAGCCATTCGGCAAGACAGCAGGACCTGGCAGCCACGGCCATCATATTCCAGGAGTGTTGGCTAAGAAAGATTCGCTGCGAAAAGACTATTGCATTGCAACCCACTGCGATTTGTGGAAACGACTAAACATGCGAAGTGGTACATGTCCGCTCACTATCTTTTACGAAAATGACCGTAGACTTTGCACTTTTCCGCAGAGCTGGCCAAGTCGGAAGAGGACATATTTTGGAGGCGCCGCAGGAACGCAGTGAGTTTCCTGGCCATGACATATTCGGATGGACCCAGAAATTTCACGTATTAGATTGAGCAAGCGTTTTGCCTCCACTTCTGCTGTAGGTGAATGCCGCGGCGATCGAGCGAGAAAAGCAGCAGCTGAAAGTGGTGAGTGTCGCTCCGCGACTCCTTCAGTTAAGCCGGCAATTATGGACACAACTGTTTCGATCATACAAGTTTAGAAACTCAATTTCAAATTCGGGGCATGTACAGTT